>NC_071285.1:53539280-53540961 GCF_943735745.2 Anopheles bellator | reverse complement strand
GGTGGCCTAGTCGGTGGAGGCGTTGGCGGTGGCGGAACGTAACAGTTGGGACCAGATCCCCCATTAGTACAGCAGTACGGAGGAACTCCTCCACCAGGACACGATGGAGGCCGAGTTGGCGGCGGAGGTGGTGGCCTAGTCGGTGGAGGCGTTGGCGGTGGCGGAACGTAACAGTTAGGACCAGATCCTCCATTAGTACAGCAGTACGGAGGGACTCCTCCAGCGGGACAAGCTGGCGGCGGTGGCGGTGGCCTAGTCGGTGGAGGCGTTGGCGGTGGCGGAACGTAACAGTTGGGACCAGATCCTCCATTAGTACAGCAGTACGGAGGAACTCCTCCACCAGGACACGATGGAGGCCGAGTTGGCGGCGGGGGTGGTGGCCGAGTAGGTGGAGGCGTTGGCGGTGGCGGAACGTAGCAGTTGGGACCAGATCCTCCATTAGTACAGCAGTACGGAGGAACTCCTCCACCAGGACACGATGGAGGCCGAGTTGGCGGCGGGGGTGGTGGCCGAGTAGGTGGAGGCGTTGGCGGTGGCGGAACGTAACAGTTAGGCCCAGATCCTCCATTAGTACAGCAGTACGGAGGAACTCCTCCAGCGGGACAAGCTGGCGGCGGTGGCGGTGGCCTAGTCGGTGGAGGCGTTGGCGGTGGCGGAACGTAACAGTTGGGACCAGATCCTCCATTAGTACAGCAGTACGGAGGAACTCCTCCACCAGGACACGATGGAGGCCGAGTTGGCGGCGGAGGTGGTGGCCGAGTAGGTGGAGGCGTTGGCGGTGGCGGAACATAGCAGTTGGGACCAGATCCTCCATTAGTACAGCAGTACGGAGGGACTCCTCCAGCGGGACAAGCTGGCGGCGGTGGCGGTGGTCTAGTCGGTGGAGGCGTTGGCGGTGGCGGAACGTAACAGTTGGGACCAGATCCTCCATTAGTACAGCAGTACGGAGGAACTCCTCCACCAGGACATGACGGTGGACGTGTTGGAGGCACTTGACAGTTCGGTCCTGAGATTGTGCAGATAAATTTTATTTTGAATATTTACTTTTAATTGGCGCTACTGCCACGACATAGGTTGCGGAGCTGACACGGAGATGACACTTACCAACACCTCCATTTGGACAAGGAGGAAGATATTGATTGCTTTGAGTGGTCGGTGGTGGAGGTCTCGTAGGAACAACGCAATTCGGTCCGGATCCACCGTTAGTACAGCAGTACGGAGGAACTCCTCCGGCTGGACAGCTTGGTGGACGCGTTGGCGGTGGTGGTCTAGTTGGTGGCGGAGTAGGTGGAGGAGGAAGATAACAGTTCGGTCCCGATCCTCCATTAGTACAGCAGTACGGAGGGACTCCTCCGGCTGGACAGCTTGGTGGACGCGTTGGCGGCGGTGGCGGTGGTCTAGTTGGTGGCGGAGTAGGTGGAGGAGGAAGATAACAGTTCGGTCCCGATCCTCCATTAGTACAGCAGTACGGAGGGACTCCTCCGGCTGGACAGCTTGGTGGACGCGTTGGCGGCGGTGGCGGTGGTCTAGTTGGTGGTGGGGGAGGAAGATAACAGTTCGGTCCCGATCCACCGTTAGTACAGCAGTACGGAGGAACTCCTCCGGCTGGACAGCTTGGTGGACGCGTTGGCGGTGGTGGCGGTGGTCTAGTTGGTGGCGGAGTAGGTGGAGGAGGAAGATA
>NC_071285.1:53460503-53539180 GCF_943735745.2 Anopheles bellator | reverse complement strand
CAGCCGAAGCTCAACCTACGCATTCTTTAATATATCTAATTTATACGCCTCGGACGCCCGGCGACCATCGCTACAAAGTGTGGTTGCTAAGGCGCTACGAATTCCCAGAGATTGCGTGTTCTACACACGGCCGACAATGGCGAACGATGTTGATGATGAATTTATTGGCAATGCAGAACAATATGCGAGATGTGCGAGATTATTAAGCAAACCACGACGGCATTGCGAAAGGTCGACGTGGAGTGCAATTCTGCTGATCTTCTTGAATTGAGTATGGTATGGATCGTAAGTCCATATTAGAAAAAGGCCAAAGAGAGATCTGGATACTCATCTGGATGATTAGTTTTTGTTCCACAATAAAATAAAATATTGCTAAGTATCGAGTGGCATCGACACCTCTAACCAGCCACTGAAAAAAGACATCAGTTCAGCCTTGAAGATAATGAACCTCAGTAGGTGTGGATGTCCATCACATCGATCGCCCTAGGCAACGCATACCATGGCCCCAAGAGCGAACAATTCGAACACTTAATCATCTTGCGAAGAAACAAAAAAAAACATTAGCTACACCCAAAATTGGTTCTCATCTTGCGACCTACTTCCCGCGATCGGACTCGCGCATGCGTGGGTCTTGCGCTTGGAAACTTTTACTTTCGTCGGTCAAGCCAGGGATGGTGCAGGGATTGGCATGCGTATTTTGTTTCACCTCTGGCCACCCGTGGGGGTCTGCGCCAAGGAGACGATTGTTGCAGAAGATATTCTTGGTCCACGGGGAAAAAGGACAATTAATATGCGTTCAGCGCCCTTTTCGGGCGATTTGGTCAGTGGACTTATGAGACCCCTGACACTTGAAGGTCTCCGATGCACTGTATGATAGATGGGTGCTTTCGGAGGTGTCCGAAGCTTTCGTGTGCTCATAAAATTTATGACTTTACTAGCTTTGGTAGCACCTTTTATAGCTTCAGCTTTTGGGCTGTGATTACAAAATAATCGACCGTTCCTGTATTTGAACTGGCCAGCACACCAGAACAGCATGGAATTTATTCAAGACCATTTCTTGCTTTATTGAACATGTTTTTTTTGTATAAAGTTTGACGTAAATCTTCAAACTGAAACACATAAAACAGCTTAAAAAAGATAACACTGCTTTCGGAGCCAATAAAAAACGAGACAAACTGCAATAAAGTTCCGATTAGGCATATAAATGTTGCTGGCAATGTCCAACATTCAGATCCGGGTTCGTCTCTTCCCTTTCGATGAATTCTTTCGTTTGTGCAAGCAGCAAGATTCTTGCGTTTACTTGCTGTTCGTGACGTGCTTCCATGTTTCCCGTCGCCAAAGCCCCGTGTGTCACAATCTCTGACCATACGTGTATGGGTGTGAAGTGTTTAAAAATAAAAGTGTTGCAAATGTGCCCCGCGTTCAGCTGTTTCCCTCGACTGGGGACTGGTGGCGCCAACTGACATGGCGCGAGTGCCAGTTGGATGCAGTTGTTCCAGGCGAACACTTTGCACGTTCCTTTGTTGTTGCGGTTTATCGTCGCCCCATGATATAACTTTATCGGCGAAATGTTAAAGGTGACATGGGCGAAGATGTCTCCAAAGCAGTCTCGTAGCTCATCGCCACTGTTGTTGGAACAGCATCGACGGAAGACACCGTTGGTGGGGCACAGCTTTTACACCGCTTAACACGCGGCCAATTACCACGATGTTCAAGCGCCAAAATCAATGACCAAAAATAACTTGGCCTTCCCGAGCCGTCCGTTGCCTAAACGAAGCGAAGGTCGAACGCACGTCGGTCCATGGTGAAACGTTCGGCTGACCTTGCGCTTCATCCTATCGGTTTGGCCCCTTTCGGCACCCGTTAGTGTTTGCATGAATAAATGCATATTTTTATTTTTGTGACTCTTTCACAAGAAAAGAAAAAATTGAGGATAAAGTCCAACGGTGCACATGTCGTCGGCAGCGTGTTCGGCTGATCGGTCGCACCGGTTTTGATCGCTCGCCGAACCGGCCGAATTTATGCTTTCGTAATCCATATTTGCATTTATGATTCAACCTTGAAACAGGCAAATATGAGATTGTCTCATACAAACGTTTGTTCCCTCGCCAGCGGGACCCGTGCTTCACCAAACTGTTTGGTATATATTTTCAATGAAATTTCACGCCGGCAAGAAAATGCCATCTACCGGTCCGATAAGCTAATGATGAATGGGGCGGTTATTTTGGAAGGGTCCCGTGTCTCAGTGTTAGTCATTTTTGACTTATTTATTGTTGTCCTCAGTAGTTTGAACTTCGGTAGACAGACAGAAGATGAAGCAATCCAAAGCTAGTTTTCGATGTGCCCTGACGTGGCCCGTTTCCCTATTGGATTGGGGTTTCCATATCAAATTAGATACCAAAGACAGTATATGGACGTGTCGGCGGTCAGCCGTCTTGTTGCTCTTTAACCGAGACCGATGCGATGAGCACTGATATTACATCAATTACAGCAAGAAACAGGATGTTTTGACAATACATTGAGAGTGCATTTCACATTGCTCAATGTAATCGTAGAACCAGTTAGTCCTGTTCTGCGAGTTGAGCTTCTAACGCTGCCTGTGCACCAATTGAACGAGTGTTCCAGTGTTCCCATGATCGGGTTGCATCATCGGGACATCAGGGATGATTCACGAGTCACGGCGCAACGAAAATCGAAAGTGCCACTTCCAGCTTTCCAGTGCTAGCCCAGTGGCCGGGTGGCACTATCGAGAGATCATTCCCATCTCCAACCGGCGGGTATCCAAGCAAGCTGTGCTCATAAATAGGTTAACATTTTCAATTATCGACTAGCGCTTGCATCACCATCGAAAACGACAAAGACGGCCACGACTGGCAAAAAGGGCTGTCAGGTGGTCGTGGGCATTAGTTTGCCGCTCGCTGGACGAACAGCGAGTATTCTGGAAAAGTATACCGATCTGCCAATCGCTGGCGGGTGGTAAGTATTAATCCCATTTTTTTATGTTGCCCGGCCACGGGCGGGGATAAAGTTGAACACCAAAGTACTGCATTGGGCTGCCGTTGGCGTTGCGACACGTCCCGGGTGACAATCAATGCGATGCCGAAGCATCGGTTTCGCGACTTTTCGCGGGCGGTTTGGTAAGCTCGAAATCGAAATGAACTTTTCCGCGCATCATTAATCACCACCAACAGCGCCGTTTATGGTTATTGGCGATGGTGTGCCCCGGGCCTCGGAAGACCATTGTGAGTTGCACGGTGTCGAGGCTGCACCGGTGGTGCATTAATGGCCACAGCCACAGCCTACTAAGAATGTGTCGGGCCGGGCCGCCGGAGGATAACTGCCCGGTGAAGTGGGTCTTCCGAACGCCCACTAGAAGTCGAAGCCGAATGGTGGGCAAGTTGTGGAGCCGTTCGCACTTCAGCACACGGTGGCCATTACTGCAAAGTGCGCCCTGAGTGTTAAGGGAGCCGTGCAGAATGATTTGCTGCCCGCTGAAAGGTAAGTGATTTAAAGTGATGCGCCCCAACACTCTAATAAATGTTATTATTTTAGCCATTGAAGGTTGCTGCCTCCTGTGCGTGACGTGAACGGCAAGCTCCTGTGCTGGTGTGACGAGGTAAGACTGGCCAGTATTATCTTGTTCTTTAAGCGAACTATTCTACGAGTTTTGAACGAAACTCCGTTAGATTCGTTATGCCACCCTGCTAATGGGTAGCTTATGAGCAGATTCCTCAACACGATTTCTTTACATCAATTAGCATCGCGTTCAGTATTCATCCAAATTATCATATCGCTAGAAATATTTCGGTCACGACGGTTCGTTTCTAATTGATCATATGATCGATAACGGATCGAAATGCATCGACTCGTGAGAAAAAGGTGTTCCGCATAAGACCACAGCTTCTATTCAATCACCGTCTCAGAGCGCAATCTGTTTGCGGATTTTTAACGAACCAACGCAAGCATCCGGATATTTTTAGGATCCATTCTTAAAATAGCACCGCACGGGGTACGTGCGTTGCAAAGTTGCGTCGTTAGTGAGCGACACAAAAAAAAAGAATTTAAACAGCAAACGTGTATTTTATCCCGAAAAAACAGTCAACAACAAGCGACGCGTTGAAAACACAACGCATAAATCACCGGGCTGGCTCAAATTACCTCCAGCATCGCCCATCCATCATGGCGCCCGTTGGCGTGCGAGGCACAAAACTTGTCATTATGACATCATAGTTCTACATATCCGTCTGGTGTGTCGCAACCGTACGCAAACACACGACGGAGCGCCCATTAAATCGACCATCCTTTCGGAACCGATCGCTTACCGTGCTGGCGCAGTCGTAATCCTTTGCCCTGCGCCCGACCTTTTCTCCCGCTGGGGCTGTGGCTGTGGGGTGCGTTTAATGAGTCAAAAGTAGAAACCTACGCCGGTTCGGTTCGGTTGAAATGCTAAAATCATCTGCAAATTACCGGTGCTCCGGGGAGCCGGGAGTGATCCCACGAACCTTGGCACGAACTTTCGCCCGCTGATTGAAATGTCAGCACCACCAGGGGTCAACTGGGCCGGGCAGTACCGTGGCATTCCCGGTGTTCTGTTGTGCAATTTGTTTTTTGGGCCACGTTTGGGGCATAAAATATTCACCACCAGTGAGTAACGATTAAGTCTGGAGGCAATCGGCCCGAAAAAAAAAAATAACCGAAAGAAGACCCTTCCAAGGCGCGGGAGAAAATCGGCCTAACGAAATGCATCGCCCGATGGCCGCGTTCGATTGGGGCGCACGTTGAGGGCGTTGCGAATTGCATAACTCGGCGGTTCAGCGATCGACGGAACGGAGGGCGCCGAGGATCGACAGCGAAACGCAGCACGAAAAAGCTAATGATCCTCTTGGACTTTGGCGCCGAAGGTTGGGAAGGAGGTTTTTTTGAAGCACGCTTTCATTAGCGCCAGATGACAGTTCCCATGCCGATCATCTTGATCTTGCGTCGTTCAATCAGCCAAAGGGCACACGAGAACGGCGCGACTGAGGTCCGCAAGGTCCGCAAGGTCCGCGCCCAGAATGGAGGCAAATTGGACCGTGGACCGTGGTGAAAATGGCAATGTGAATAACTTTTTGTCCTCTCTCTCTCTCTCTGTCGCACCACAGGATGACATCTTGCGCTGACAAAGGGTCAGCAGCCGGGGGAATTTCGTGACACGGCGTTGACTCTTTTCGCAGACGTGGACACGTTTTTTTTTGTGTGTGCCTGTCCCATTATAGACGTAATATACCGGCCCGAGCGCCACGGGGGCCACGAAACGAGCGGAACTCTCACGACGTGCTTTGCGAAGCGTCCATTTTTGCGCCAACACTGGCAACAATGTAAACCTGCGGCAGCAGGAGCAGGAGCCCGTCTGTTTCCATGTCTTGTTGTGACGCAGGATTTTTTTCCAATTATTAATGCCGCCTATAAGAATGACAATATGAAAACAGGTGGGGCCTGGGACCTTCTTGAGTGGTCTGGTCACGATTGGCGACATCGACAAGTGTTGAGGGATCACCACAAAAACTCAGTCTCTCACACATCCACACACTGACACCGTTCCGCACGGAAGATGGTTAGAACGCACACGCTGCAAGGATATTGACTGGCGCGGCTGCCACCGAATTTCCGTTTCATTCGATTCGCCAAGTAACGGGCAGATTAGATTGTAAGCAAAAGTATACAAACGCTCACCATCTTGACGATCGTTCGTTCACTTGTTCGATTCAAATATGTCACTATTCACCCGCAATTCTAAAACCCTCTTCACTAGGCCTCCATTAAGGCCTGGGGCGGCCCGGTTCACTTGGTGCGTCTCAGTGTCCCCTTCACGTGTCTCTGAATCCTTCCGATCCTTAAACTAATCGTCACTCGTCGTCCCGTCCACTCGATCGAAAGCTCGCTCGCTTGCGTCGGGTCCACTCGGTCCAATGGCCGTCTCTCGACGGCAGGCCGACCGAAAAACTAACACCCGGCGAAGGTTTACACGACTGAACGACCGTCTCGGTACCGCACGGTTTATTTATATCTTGGGACTCGGATTTGGGTGGTGCAACTCACTCCATCATCGTCATCGTCTGGGTCCGGAACATCCCTCTGCCCCGCCGGCCGGCCCATCCTTCGCGGGGCGCAGATGCTCTCGCACGCGGCGAGCATTAGTATGCGCGCAAGTGCACCTTGCGATGCTGCGAGACGGTGCGTGCGGCGCTGTCGGCTTAGTAGACGTCGGTCCCACCCCTACCATCCGGGGGCCAGTTCGCCGAAGGGATGCGGCGAACGCGCCCCGAACGCGGAGTAGTGGGGACCAGACAATGGCTGGTTGCTGGAGAGCCTCCTAGTATACGCGAGAGCCGAGAGCGAAAGTGATCAACGAGAGCGAGAGCGGCAACCTCTAATGGTGTGAACCTCCCAAGCCCTCCCCCCACTTCTCCACCCACCGGATGAGTACGGGATGTCCAGGTCTTGTCGGTCCCTCCCGTTGGTGTTGATTATGCTGCTGGTGCTGGAGAAAAAGGTCACCGGCGGCTACCGGCGGCATCAACGTCAGCGGAGTGTGTCGTGCATCATCTCATCTCCGGCTCAGCTACTCAGCGCTCATCTTCGGAATTGTCGGACGGACGGGCTCAGTACTTGCGGGAGCCTTCGAGGGTCAAGTAGCGATGCGTCGCGGAGAACAGTCGCAGGTCCGATCGCCTCGATCGCGAAGGCCCGGGTACCTGATAGCATCGCCGTCTGTGCACTTGACAATCTTGCACCCAGCCCAAGGGGTCGTTCGAATGTGTCTCCAGTGTCCGGCCAGCTAATTGCAAACCAGGACCACCCGGGGACACCGCACGGAGACGGAGCGCCATATTTTACGTACGATTACGGCACAAGCCGGTGGTGGCATTTGGTTTGACTTCGACCAAATAATCGATTGCCGTTTGCCTAATTTATTGACCGATCCGATCCGATCCGTGAAGGTTGCGGCAGCGGTGGCGGGCGGCGGCCACGCCCGCCTTGAACCTCCTGGCAACGGCGGATGATGCGCGCTAGATAGAGATGAATTTTAAGTGGCCGGCAGTCGGTTGACTGTAATCGGCTTATCGCAAAAGGCTGCCAATCAGCTCGGGTGTCACAGTTTCAAACTGGACGTGCCGCAAAATTCGGGGATGCAAACTTTCGTTGCTGTTGCTGTTTGGGGACCTAGGCCTAGACAATCTGTGTCCGATTAGCACCTTTTATTGGGGTTGCACTTTCGAACACAATGAGCACCGGGCGAATGATTTGATGCGATTAGTCGCTTAATTTTGCACTTTATTGATTGAGCTAATTTTACACTAAGTAGAGGGGTCCTTGACATTGCAACCCCGTAATAAGGGACATAGATCAAACGGTTGAGAAAGGGTCGTTGGAAAACATGTCATCCTTGTGCTATGTTTGGTACACATGTTGCAACATTTTCTCACAATACTCGGCCCACAACAACCACGATATGGAAATCCGATCGATAGATCTTTCTGAGCGGTGCCGAATTAGGCTCGAACTGTAGCTGCTCTTGTTTTGCTTCGTGTGGGTGTCGGTGCCATCGGCACCCCATTGCGACAGATCGGAATCTCTGATGAAAGTGGACGAAACAAATTAAGACAAGCGCGACGCCACCACTTTTGGGTAAAATCCGTGCGAAATGGTTTGAAGATTTTGGCGAGAGTTTTGCAACGACCGCGTTATTCGCGTGTCGTTTGTCCTCCAAAATTATCGATCAGAACGAGCGATATGTTGATTTTGGTGCAATAAACCGAAACGGAACACAGAAAAAAAAATCGATGCCTTAACACGATGAAGCCGCATCAGAAGCTTGCCGCCGGTCCGCCGGGTTTCGACCGATCAGCTCCAAGTGATGCACGATTATGTACGGCCGTAGCTGACTTCGGCATCAGGCATTAGTCACGTTAATATCGTGTTCGATGGCTTTCGATTGCGATTCGAATGGGAGAGTTGGATGGATCAGGTTACTTGTTGGCCGACGAGTGGCCCAGGTGTTTTGAACTCAAAACGGGAGATTCAGAATGGTTCTTAATGTGCCCATGGGGAGGACAGCAAGGTTTGATGTGGATTACCTGAAAACTCAGTCGTATTTTGAGAATGGAAGAATGAAAATTCACAACCATCATGGCCTCGGCAAGGGGCCTCCGTTTAAAACGGTTTCTGTGATCGGGATGTGATGGTGAAATTCACCTCATCTCGCCGCAACCTATCAGCAATGCAAATGAAATGCGACCGCATCTCTTCAGCATCGCGACGGGCGGCGGACTTGACCACAGGAGGCTTGATTTTTTGCGCCGCTGCATTAATGCACCACGTTACGGCCGCTTACCAAGATTTCTGGCGCAAGGTCAACGCAGCGATGGGGTTTCGGATTTGTTTATGCTCAGGTTTTTTTGGTAACATCGAAACATTTCTCTCTCTTTCTCTTTTTTGGGACATTTGGCTACCAATTTTGATTTTCTTATCTTCACTTTCGCGCGCTCTTTCAAGGTCTACGATGTGGTGCAAGCTCGCGTGACCACAACCTTTCCCGTGGCACGTGGCGGATCGGGCAGATGGGGCGATGACATCCCATCCCAGTGACGTCCCAGTGGTCGGAAGGCTTTCCAATCAAGGTCTCCGATGTCAATCAGTGGGGGCTCACGCAAGGATCGCTGTGAGCGGATAAGTGGAGCTCTGGCACAGGGCACAGCTAACGGCTAGGTCGTCCGTTGGCAGCCTCTGCGCGTGATGGACGATGAGTCCGATTAACATGTGTTGATGTGGCGGAAAGTGTCTTCCTAGGTAGGGCCTCTCAGTAGCAGACCAGCCAATCGAGTCCAGGAGATGTGCCACGATTCAATCCTGTTAATCATATGATCGCATACAACCAGGATCAATCCATAGACAGACGGTTTGCATTCATTGTGAGTTTCAACTGCAAGCTTTCCAACCGGTATTGTGTTTAGATATTTGTCCTTTTGTTGCGAAACAGTTATGTGATTTGTTTGTGTGGTGTTTTGCATAATTTGCAGTTTGCATCATTTTGCTCCATGAGCCACACTGAGCTATCTGGCAGTTAGTTTTGGCCGACGATGTTCGGTTACTCAATTTTTCGCCTCTTTCGACTTTTACCCTGCCCAAGATTAATGGCCCCATCGGTAAATGTCTTTATATCATCAAACGGTTGTTTGGTGTTATTGATGTCGTGAGAGATAAAAAGGCAACAACAAACACGGATCAAATGCACAAGAATAGAGAGATTAAAAACTAGGTGCTCAAACACTTTGTGCATATGTTCGTGATGTGTTCTGCTTCCGCCGAAGAACAAAGTGGGTTGTTGGCAAAACAAATGCGTGCAGAGATGCAGGATTTCGCACAGTGCCAAGAAGTACTGCTAATGCAAGCACCAAACCTGTCCGTCGACAGAAGAAAACCCGTCTCCGTTTTCACTTTCGGCCTACCGTGCGACCAAATCTCTACACTACGGACATCCTTTCTCTGTGATGTTTGGCAGCTGACTGGCTCTGTTTAAATACCCCCCCGGCTGATATTTACTATTGGTTGTGGCACAAAAAACCCGTCACTTGGGTTGCCTCCTGGTATGGGTTGGCGTGGGAAAGAGAAACAAAACAAGTTAGCAGAACGAGAAACGATTTTGATATCAATCTCGTGGTGGATCGTGAAAAAAGCAGCATTTGATCTGCAGCAATTGTGCAACTAAAGAAAGTAACACCATTGAAAAAGGAAATAAAAGAACAGACCCATTCTGAAGGGGTCCGGCTGGGATCATATCTTTAGTTTAGATAAACGGTATTTATTTCGCCACCAACAAGCGATTCCAATACCGATTCGAATGAATGCCAAAGGTCGGCCAGGCATGCCAGCCGGGAAAGCCCAATGTTCAGACTAGCCACGCTAGACTAAATTTATTTTCAGCCCTACTTGGTGCCTATCTTCGGCAGGTCAAAGATAGAGTCCGTTTATTTGGGATCGCCAAGCACGCTTCCAGGAACAGTGAATCCGGTTCTAATCGACTGCTAATCGACAAAGGCGGAAGACATTTTTGGCGCGTTGATACGAAAACGAACGTTCATCAACATGCCGACAAGTTCTTAATCTAAATTCAGGTCGACTTGCGAAGACTGTAAAACGGGGCCGGAACTCCACTGTCAAATATTTCTAGAATATGCAAAATGATCGAACTTTTGTGCGCTTCCTTTAGAGAATGGACGTGTTTTTTGGCCGATCGCAGGTTTGCGGCGGGGGCCAAATATCAGAAGGTCAGCCAGCCTAACCTCTTCCTAATTTCGTTAGAACGCCGAACTCATTCAACAGGTTTGGCAAGCTGCGCATGCTGAGGAGCTGCTCTGCTTTGCGTGGGCTTCAGATTGAAATAGGTCCTGACTTGGTCCTCGAGTAGCAGAAGGATCCGCTTAGATTTTAAATCGGCTGCGGGAGTTGAAACTATCCAACATGCTTGGTGACTTACACGTTCGCATTTCACTTTGGCAATTCCTAACGATTCCTCAGGCACTGCTTTCTAGATAGACCGTCGTTCGGCCGTCGCTGGGTATCCTTGACTTTTGGCAAAATCTTCAAAATCAGCCCGCCATTTGGATGAATGTGAATTTCGAAAACATCAATCCCCCCGATGCCATCGTTTACTGAATTCGTCAACCTACAGACGCCAGCGTTCGGAGCGTTCCAGCAAGTTCGTGAACTATCCACCTTAAAGTCTGCCCAGTGTTATCTTCAAACCAATTCAAAAAACAGCGTGCGAACGGAAAGGTTAGCATCATTTCTCTAGCCGAGCCACTTCCTACAGCAGAACCAGTTCGATGCATAATGTCCAAAAAGTCATCCATCGGCGAATTTTATCAACTACCACCTCGGAGAACCAGAACCAGTTTCACTTTCCGTTGCGGTCATCTGCGCGAAACATCTGCGTTTCTTTCTCGCTCTCTCTCTCTCTCTCTATCTCTCGTCATTCTCTCTCACTCTTTCTCTAAGGTTTTCCTTCAGCTTTGGACCGCTCGCTTGGTAGGAGGTTGATACTCTGACCGTGCGGCCGTTGCAACCGACCGGTCAGTGGTGGTGCCAAATTTCTTTGCCAGCCAACAGCCGGTCTTCCTGCCGAAGGTCAACCGTGTGTTGCGGCGATAGAGTGGACGATCCTCAACTGTGTCGGGTTAGGCATGCGATGGAAAAAGAGCGGCACTAGCTAACCCCAGGCCAAGATGTGAGACGAAACTCGCAAAAAAAGGAGACTACCAGCCTCCATATTCAAATTAGCGGTGATCCGAGCAGAAAGTGTTTGGGCAAGAATTCGGTCCACTATCGGCGCGATATTCGGACGCATCTTCGGTCAGTAAAACAGGTCCCCAGGCAATGGGCCGAATGCGGGCGCGTATAAATATGTCCACACTCCGAATACTCTGAACTCAGTCTTAGTTATACAGTGCCTCAAGGAGCAGCTTAGTTTGTTTATGGTTTGTCGCTTTCCCTAAGGACACCTGGCAGTGGGAGCCAACAAGGATTTAGCAGTACCTGGCGATCGTGTTCGGATGAGGATGGAAAGCAAGGTACGCAGTTACCCACGCTTCCAGCTGAGAATCGAAGCGCTCAAAACAATTGTGTCCTCTGTTCCACCCTAATCGCTCTGCAGATTGTTTTCCTGTTCTTCCTCGGAGCACTGGTCGGTGCGACCTGGGGGCAACCAGGTCCCGACGAAACCTTTCTGATTACGTCCGTAAACAAGGAGAGCTTGCTGAAAACATTGCTACAACAAGAAGCAACGTCGACAAACTTTGGCCATCAAGGATCAACACGCAGCGATGCCGATGGTTACCACTACGATCGGCCAAAGGATCCACTGTGCCTCGCAGGCCATGGGCCGCACTGCCAGCAAACGCAACCCGACCACGGATATCTGCCACCGTGTGGTAACGGGGGTCACGGGCCCCAATGCGGACATGTGACAATCCCCGCACTACCGGAAGTGCCGCACCCACCGGCATTTGTGCACCCTATACATCCTGTAGGCAACCCTGTCGTCCAGGTTCAAACGTTCGTCTTCGGGGCCTGCACGAACGGTGGCGCAGGACCTTACTGCTGTACGAATGGAGCGAATCGTCCTGACTGTACCTTCCCGGCGCCTCCAGTAATTCATGCTCCACCACAACCACCACCGACGCGACCACCTCCGCCGCCGCCAACTACTACTCGTCCTAGACCGCCGCCAACTACTACTCGTCCCAAGCCTCCACCAACTACTACTCGTCCTAGACCGCCGCCAACAACTACCAGGCCACGTCCACCGCCAACTACTACTCGTCCTAAGCCTCCACCAACTACTACTCGTCCTAGACCACCACCAACAACTACTCGTCCTAAGCCTCCACCAACTACTACTCGTCCTAGACCACCACCAACAACTACTCGTCCTAAGCCTCCACCAACTACTACTCGTCCTAGACCACCACCAACAACTACTCGTCCTAAGCCTCCACCAACTACTACTCGTCCTAGACCGCCACCAACTACTACTCGTCCTAAGCCTCCACCAACTACTACTCGTCCAAGACCACCGCCAACTACTACTCGTCCCAAGCCTCCACCAACTACTACTCGTCCTAGACCACCACCAACAACTACTCGTCCTAGACCACCACCAACAACTACTCGTCCTAGACCACCACCAACAACTACTCGTCCTAAGCCTCCACCAACTACTACTCGTCCTAGACCACCACCAACAACTACTCGTCCTAAGCCTCCACCAACTACTACTCGTCCAAGACCACCGCCAACTACTACTCGTCCTAGACCGCCGCCAACAACTACCAGGCCACGTCCACCGCCAACTACTACTCGTCCTAGACCTCCGCCAACTACTACCAGGCCACGTCCACCGCCAACCCATCCAGCAGGACCAACGCAGCTCGTATACCTTGGCTGCCCAGAAGGCGGTATTGGCCCACATTGCTGTACAAACGGAGGCAATGGGCCTGGTTGCACCATAAACAACGGACCTCAGTACGTGATCGAGGTTCAACCAGCGATCGAGGTCAGTCCGCCGACCCAAATCACCTACATCGGTGAACCGGAGTGCCCGAATGGAGGAATTCCGCCCTACTGCGACCAGGGTCAGCAAGTATTAGGGCAGATAATCGGGCAGCAGACCGGGCAGCAGTTCGGACAGCAGTTCGGTTATGATGGCTATGGTCAGCAACAAACCCAGAGGCCGATCAACACGCCCAGCTACGGTGGATACCGGCCGCAGTCGGCGGTGAGCATACTGCCGAGCAGCACCGCAGGGCCCTTCTCTCGCTTCCAGGGCGATGACGGATTTGGTCAATCGTCCGCGAATGCCCAGTCAGCCCAACCTGCGCGCCCAGCACCGACACCGCAACCGCAACGGCAGCAGACCGTGGCACCACGTCCTGCGCCAACACGCCAAACCGCAGCGCCTAAGCCGCAACCGACGCGTGCGCAGGCTACTGCTGCTCCGTCCCGCGCAACACCCGCTGCCAGACCCCAGTCGCCTGCCCCGCAGCGGCAGTCAGCCGGTGCCGGTGGTTCCCAGAAGTCGCCAGGCTTCGGACAGGGCGCTCAAGGTGGCAACTTCCAGCGGCCACAGCGGCCGGACGAGCACGGATTCTACTACAAAGATGGCGAAAAGGCGGTAATATTCTAGAGTAACCGAGACGTCCCTCTTACGCTGTAAGATCGGTATGTAAATAAACGAATGGTGGTTCCACTGTGCGTGCGCACAGTCGGACAATGATACTCCGAACTCCGTTCCGCCATTTTACTCGGTCGTCGCGCCAATGGAGGGCTCGCTGGGGGAAGCAATGACAAACTGACTGCCAAAAAGTTCTAGCTCTCTTTGATGATGATGAAGGTAATAAAACCGATCTCAAACCATGCCTCGTAAAGCTTCTAGTTTCCTGCTTATGGCTGCAATTTGACGGCAGCACGATCATCAGTCGGATAAGCAATAGACATTAAACAACTCGTTTGTCGGTAGGCCTGTTCCGGTCTGTGGCAGGACCGTATGTTTGTCAGGAGCTGCTACATAAATTATACTGACCAACGACCCGTTTCGCCATAAATCTAGAAACGACTTTAATCCTAGAGTTCGTGCCCGTGGTCGCCAATTGTGTTGCAACAATACACTGGGATCGCTTCGGGATGGTCTACAGAGCACGGAAAGGTCATTTCTGGCCCTGTAGCTGCGGGTTGAATAATTGCGCCCTGATCAGGTGTCAGGTCGCTAATTTGTTGCCAGTTAGCATGCACCGAGCGAAGACGGTCGAGGAAGGAGGATTGCATTAGAAATGCACAGATAGAGTACCATCTTCCAATCTGAGGTAGATCAATTCCGTGGCACTGTGACGAATCGGGCGAAGGACACGAATGTTCAACTCAGCGTGTTCGCAGTGTTTGTGGTAAGCCGGATTTGTATGCTGCATGAAAAGACTCCATATTTCACGGCATCGGCTATTTAAGTTTCGAATTGGGGTAAAGACGCTACAAATGACCTTAAATGATTGAGGGACACCAATGGCTTTATGCTCTTGTGTACATTGCCATCCAGCATTCACCATATTTGTGTGGCCTTGATTAGCTCTGCACAAGGATTCAACTCTGCAAGCCGGAAGCTCCCGTGGCACACGCGATCGCGATCGGGTCGAGGACACTTCTGACAAGTCTGTGCGAATTGGATCTGTGCCAATACAATCTCGTTGCATAACCTTTCATGCATCCCCTCGGGTGTTGGCTTATATAGTAACACATCCGGGCACGGCCATTAATCGATAATTATTAGCACTGTCCATCAACCAATGGCACGCTAGCGTGCTAGCTAGCCGCAAGTAGCCAGATTGGCGTGCAGATCACTACCTACGGGTCTGGAGGTCAACGATGGCCTGCGAATGGCAACGAAAGTACTGAACGATCAAGTAGCTCACACGCCAGTACTCACGATCAGACACGACGATTTGTTTTTATTAAATCAAGATTGCGAGTAGCAGAAAGGCACAAAACGCCACCTTAACCGCGTCACGGTCCCAACGGCAAATTAAGTCTTTGTGTTTGGGCGCCCAAACTATGTGTGTGAATTTGCCAACATTCGCCAAAAGTCGCGTGTGGCCAGAAGCGACCGTGAAGGTCGCCACGATCCCGCCACTATGCTCGGCCCCACGGGTACGCCTCCACAAGGGATGAGAGTGTTGACCAGCCCAAAATTGTCCAACCTGTAAGGCACCCATTATTGGCCGGCCTATCGGTCCCATCGCACTTAGCCCAAGCAGATCTTTATCCGGACCTTCAGCGACGATGTCCGTAGGCTGGGCTGCGTAGAGAAAAAAAGAGAGAGAGAGAGAGAGAAAGAGAGGGTGAGCAATAACCACAAAAACATGAAGCGATAAAAAAGCGGCCACCGACATCCTCGAGCCGGCCGAGAGTTTCATGTTCACTGATCAGCGAAAAAGACATCTCATTAGCGTCGAACGTGGCTTCGGAACTTCGATGCAAATTTACAGGCAGACTGCTGGGAAGTTTTCTGTGGCCGTTAAGTTCCTAGTACTCGTACCGCTCGCAGCACAGTTCTTTGTGGGGAAAACCGCGAACAGCAACGAAGCTGCTAATGGCATAATGAGAAGTGCAAACAGTTTTGTTAAGATTGACAGCAACAAAAGTGCTCCATCCCCTATTATAGGCTCAAATCTTTTGGAATAATAGGTTAGGTTATTTTCTTTCTAAGACTACTAAGGTTACTGGGGTTTTCAGGAGCTAAAGATCTCTATTTTGTGTTGCTCAACCCTGCTTAGAAATAGGGTCACAGTAGGCCCTTCAGGTGCATTCATCGATTGTAGCTTACGCGGTTCAACGAAATTACTACAAAAAAGAGCGCTCAGAAGGTCAACCTATCAACCGAACACGGCACGGTTCAGTCCTTCGTATCGATCCGTCCCAGTTTCGTTAATGGATTCCGATGAAATTAAGCAACATTTTACCGGCGTTTTTCGAGCAGTACCTACCGGACCATCTCGAACAATGTTATCACCAGCGGGGTAACGCAACATACACTTTGCTGCGCTGCTGCGTTTTTAGCTTTGGCTTCCGATTAGCGCAAAGCCGACGGCCATTACCGCGCGTTGATGATGACCACGTGTCCACCGACGACACGGAAAACCGTGCCGCGTGTGAGCTAACCTTCTTATCGTCCGTTTCTCACGCTTTACAACCGAAAGAAAAAAAACGCCGACATCTTGCGTCGATGTTGAAGAACCGCCACCGGTACTTAATGAGTGCACGGGTGCGTAGGTTTAATGGGCTCCACTTTATGAAACCCCGAAACGACGATCATAAGCAGAGGACTAAAAGCTGAAGAAAAAAAACCCAAAAGCCTGTGGTGCCTGTTCCCTAAAACAAAACCTTTGGCGCCCTTCGCTGGTGACCTTCAGCAGCAGGTGAGCCGGAGGTTAACGTTGTTCACGCTTCATTTTGACCGTCCGGTCAGCCGGGTGAACATTGCTCGAGTCCGACAGCATCAAACTAGCCGCCGAAAATCGAGATACCGATCGCCAAGTGCTGCGTTTATGCTCGCACCGGATTTTTAAGCCATAGCGCCGGAATACGGAATGGCCCTTTGGCGCGTGGCCTCTTTGCAATTGCCGATTTATGTGGCACGCGGGCTGGTCCTCGTAATTTCGCCACGAAAGCCGGGTGCGATCATCCCATTTGAATGGCGCTTGCCGTTGCCTTCCCGTCCGGACGGTCCGAGCATAATTATTGCAGCATTAAGACCGGCAGCAAGAAGCGCACCAGAAGACGCATGGGTTGGCCGGCGCATATGAAGTGTGAAACCGGGTGCCATTGTTTGTAAATGCCCTGGCTTTGATTGTTCTGCAAAAACCGGACCGGTGCGTGGCGTAAAGTGGTTTCGGGGGCGTTATGATTTAGCATATCGGGAGGAGTTTGAAACACGTTGGCGCGAGATAATCGAAATTAGTGAATCCGGTCTCTTGCCCCCCGGTTGCAGGTTGCTATTTCAGGTCCAAGTTCTTCTCTCAGACCCGTTGGTTCAGGGGCGTGTGCATGTTTGGCATTTTGAATTGTGCGCAGTAGACAACCCGCTCGCTGCTCCAGTTCTCGACCTCGTTCCGCGCCGCGTGGAGCATCAATTAAGATCCGCATAGGCCTACAAAAGATCTCCGTTAAAACTCGCGAAAGCATCATAAAACACGCCTTCCATTGGCGTTCAACGCAAATGAATGAAACTCCCGCCCCCCGAACTGGGCACCTGTATTAGGTTGATCACTATGCAAATGCCATCGGAAGCATTTGGCGAGCGCAAAAAACGCCGCCGGCACATGTTGGGGGCGACCTTCAAGGCGCAAGGCGAATCTTCTGCAGCGTGCCCAATTCGGTCCGGCAAACCGTAAAAGAAGATGCAAATCACCGACTGAACCTGATCAGGTGGCCCGGAGACCAGAAAAAAACCAGTTCGATCGGGATCGATCTTAACCTTGGCGAATCGAGTCCCGTTGGCGAAGGCGTCGACCAAGTCAGATAAGGATCACATCGTGATTTGTTTCTTTCTCATACAGAGTGCCCCAAATTGGCCGATGGTTTCTCAAAATCTGCTCAAGCCGGAGTTGATTCTCCGTCTACAATGTAGCTGCTCCGTCAAATTGGAATGCTTTGGACAAGGATCTCAATAAGAATCAATCAACACCCGACGACAGATGACCGTTCGGGCTATAATCCCTCTACATAATTATTCGAAAAGCGGCATTCCGTAATGAAATTTGATTGATCAAGTGACCCAACCCCGAAGACCCCCTCCGAACGGGGATTGACGTCCTGTAAGCGAACTCCTTGAAATTAATTTTCCATCTCGTTAGCGCTGTGCACAAAAGGTGCAGCATCCGAAAGAGGGGCTGTAATTGATTTAGCATAACGCTGCCAAGCAGCACAGTGAAATAAACTCATCAGTTCCGGAACGGACGCGGCCGAAGAGAACAACAATGTGGCCGGCCAGTAGGTCACGGTCCGTTCTATTAGACGGGCTGGATGGGGAGAGAAAACCCTACCGAGGAAAAGCTTGATAAAGTAACGCTAACTTGCTACCCGACGGAACCGCTAACTGGTCCGCCGTTTCATGGCCCAATGCCATCGATCGTGTAATCGTGCGGACCTGTGGCCAGATGCTGCCGATGATGATCATCGAACGAGGACCGCTGGTCAAGCAAGGCAAGTGCAGCTGCAATTCTTTATGCCCGGTACGAGCCTCCCCAGACCGGGGCGGCTCGTAAAGTTCACGACAATGTTGCCACGGTGTGACGCTGGTTATGCAAATTTGCGCTAATAAGACGCTGAAAAGTGATGGCGATGGTGAAGATTCCACGGGTGCACCCATCGATAGAACCGTGACGATGCAGGACCCCCCGAGAGCCCTAAGGGCTGCGGGTAAATATTTGCGGTCTCGATGACCGCCTCGCGAGTGGATTCTCCCTTTCGAGTGCGAGTGGTAGACCTCCACGCCCGGTCGTAACTGGACGATGAAGTATCGTGACTCTCGGAGGGCATCGGCTGGTGTTTGATCAGCGACTCCTGTGGCACACTCCGGCGGTGATCGATCGGCGTCTCTTGCATGGGCGGGTTTGACGCCCAACATGATGGATTACGATCGAGGTGCGGGCCTATGCTCCTGACACCACCCCAACCCACCTGAAATGACTTCATTAACTGGTGGACGGTAATTTGGATGTTATGATTCCATATTCAGTGATGAGGGGACCCCGCCGGCTGACTCATCGGGCAGTTGTCGAAGCTTAAAAGTCAAGTACGTCACGCTCACCGTCACGCCCAAGTAAGGGGTCGTGGTTGGTATTTTCGCTCGGGTAAGTTAGCTCCCAAAATGGGGCAGAGACCCTCGATCGCCCGGTCGCCCGGTTGAAGTGCCGATCGAACCTTGGCATCGGCAGATGCATGCCAATTTATGGAAAACGATTGTCCAGCGGATCGTTTTCGGGGCCGTAAACAAACCGAGAGAATTCGGCAAAGGCAATCAGGATCTCGTTACGAGTAAACGTACCAATTTGTGCTTGCATAAAAGGACTGCGAAGGCCCGAACCGTGATGTATTGCGCTGGGAGGCATTTTATTTTCGCTTTCAACTCACTTTCAAACGCAACACCGCAACACGGTAAAATGTATTAAAACAAATGTTTCGGTCCCCCTAAAAAAAGCGGCACTGTTCCGCCTTCTTACGCAATGCGCTCCCAAAGGGGGTCCCACAGGTTCCTAACGCTCAGGCGCCTCGAAGTGGTTTCGACACGCACGTGCCGTTTGCGGTCACGCTGCGCCCGCCGGACAGATCGTGCATCGAACTGTAAATAAAAATAAACACAAAGCGTACACAGGTTGCAAAGTCTGCGCAATGCCGCCTCCCTTCGAGGAGGTGGACACGCGATGCAAACTGTGCGAGCGAGACGGGATGCGGTGGACATACATTATGCACTTGCGCTTCATTCGATGCACTATTTTGTGCATCGTTTGACCCTCGGCCGCTGACCGCAGCCGCGACCGTGTCTTGTACCGCTAATGTCTTCGAGTGGAGCTCGGGCGCTACCACTCCGAGCTTCGTGCGTCAATTCGTCACACGCCGCCGCCGTAGGCAATAAAAACAAATCTTGCACCCACAGGTCATTCGGCAGGTCACCGTCGGCGTCTTACGAGCATAAGCCACCGGCTGACACAATTAACGCTCGGTGCATGCGAATACTGTTGCTGCTGATGATGGCCCGCGGCCTGGTCCAATCCGCGAATCTGTGTCCGCGAGGCACGTTCCAGGGGCCAGGGGCCGATTGGTGACAGATGTCGACGGTTTGACAAAAAAAAAAACCGGCGCGGATTAGGAGGACCGCACGTGCGATGGTTAGGGTGCAGTTGCCAAACCAAGCGACGATCGCGTGATGAATGGCAAAGCGTTGCATCTCGCAGCATATGTTAATGGACGTGGGAATATTATTCAAGTAAGTGCCATATCAGGCAACGAATAGCCTGCTCGGAGGGACTACTTCTGGATGAGATCAGCTAATTTTATGGGCAGCTTTATTGCTTCATTATTGTAAAACTGAACAGATTGTCTCGCGTCGATTCAAGATGAAGTAGGCATTCAAACTATTACGATTATGAATTAATTTGCATCGCAGAGAGAGATAACAGGTCATAAAAATTAACCACAGTTTCGGAGGTGCCCGCAGCATCGCCCGATCCTGCGCCACGTGGTCTGGCCCACAGCTGCTGCCAGCGCGGTTGCATCACATACGCAAACGGCGCAGCACGCGCTAGGACCACCTCGCGTGTGACATAATCCGTGCCTTTTGCTGGCGCGCGTTACTGTCTTACGGTTGCGGTGACGATATGTGTGTATTGGGGAAGAGGTGTCGGTCGGCCATGCCCGTGCGGTAATGCCGCGTGGATTCCTGGGCACTGTTTGCCCAGTTTAAGCCCGATGGCTCGGAACAGGGCAGCAGCAGCAGCGGAAGGTGCTAAAAATAATGTTTGCCGTCCGCTGTCCGTTCCGCCGTGTTTATGCTGGCCGGCGTAATCACTGCGTGCCGGCCGGGGCAGCCTTTTTGTAGGTTAATACCTCTGCCTCTGCCGCGCAGGCTAATGGACGGTGCGTTTGGTGTGTGCCTGTTTGCGTACCACCCGGCTGAAGTTGAAGATCACTTCCGGAACACACGCGTCTCCGGTCCCCCCCTCCCGGTGGGGGGCAATTTGTGAAGAGAGACATTTGTGACGGCTTGAGATTGACGGATTTTCTTGAGCGTTCTCACGTTCGAAGGTCACGATTAATGAGTTGTACACTGCACGGTGGCTTGGCGTTTGGAGCACACTTCAACCCGGTGCCGCCGGGTTTCGAGCAAGCTCACGGTCTTGAGCTGATGGCCAATCAGCTCGAGCGAGTGTTGTCACGGCAAGTAGTGTTCATCCTTGGAAAAGTATTAGTAAAGAACCAGATTGGAAACCCGATTTCGGTAATTCGATTGTGGAATTGGAAATAAATCATACTACTCCCATCGGCTCGGATCGTCAATTAAATCAACCGTTCGAGGTAGTCCTCCTTCTGGCCGGGGGTCAAACCCCCGGCGGGCTGATCTTATCGAAACGGTCGGAACGGAGTTGTGGATGGAGCCTTCGGAAAACAAGTTCCCAGCATCGCAACGGTCTCGTCTGACTGACCTCCTGGGTAGAGCTGGGTCTTCCCAGTCTGGGGCCTCGCATCATTAGCCTCCGTTCGAGTCGATCGACCATCGACCGATCCGACTATGTTCTAGGAACCACCCACGCGTGGATGTCATTCTTGCACGAGGCTGCAATATAAAATAGACACCAGGGTGGCCCGCGGGGGCCATTGATGGCATTATATTTATGATGGTGCCATCTGGCCGAACCGGATCTTGGATGGTTTTCCTGCGGATTGCCCGCTGCTACTGCATGCTTCGCGCCAAATTGTGAGCTCAAAAAGCCATTTTGCCAATGCCAATCTATTGGAAATACTTTATTGAATTGCAATTCATTTTTAAATGAATCCGTTTTTTTGCACAAAACTATCAATGAACGGTTTCCCATACCCAAACCGTGGCCCGTCACCAGGTCTCGAATGTCCTTCGCGCGTGATCGTCTTCCATTAAACGTGGCCACCCGCCGATGGTGACTTCATTTTTGATTTGCGTGAAATGAAAATCGCTGCCCTGAACTCATCGAACGATCCGAACGGGCCATTACCGGGCCTGGGAGAAGGACAGGATGCTTACCCGATTCGACCGACTTTCCGGTGACAGACTATCGATTAACCGAACGCGAAGCCGCCGACATCCCGCCAGCTTGTAACGCACCGTGACTCGTGACATTACGCGAATTCAGTCTGCTACTTACCCAGCACAGACCGCAGGCAGGCAGGCAGGCAGGCAGTGCTGGCGATCGATTCTTGAGCCCAATGCCTTTTTTTGCACAGCACTAAAGTTCAAGAGCAGTCGACGCGTGGTGACGCGGGCTTCTACACCGAGCTCCCGATACAGATCTGGCCCCCGCTCGGCGTCCGAAATGATGATGATGGAATCCGGGCGTCAGTGGGTGGAAAATTAATCAATCTTCCCGAAGCAGCGACGTGGTGAAAGGGCGACAGGCAAACGCAAATCATTAGCAGTCTGCGCCCTAGATCGTACAGCTGCGCTGGGTGCATTTAATAGCCGGCACGGGCCTGCTGCTTGCGGATCAAGTTTGAGGGCCCCCTTGACGGTTGTTTCGGCCACGACCGGAAACATGATGCACTCACTGCTCGGGTATCAAGATGCCACAGGGGCCCGGAGCGGTTCCGGCCAAAGGTTGGCGCTCGCGCCGTGGCCCTCACCGGCCGGAAATGCCAATCGATTAGTCGAAACCGCGGGGCCTCGTCTACACACGAAATTCATTCGCACAATTGCCGCACCAAATGTCATGGAGCATGATTAATCTTGGCGATCGAATAGATCAGATAGCGAGCTCCTCTTCGGGTCGGCTGCTAAGCTCAGCGAAGCAGCTTTTTTTCTGTTCAAACTTCACATGATCCTCCATTATTCGCACATTCGTGGACCCATAAGACGGGTGGCGGCTTACTTGAGGTGCTTAGGGCGGAATCTTGATGCCTTTTGTGTCGAACAAGTCGTTTAGGCAAAGATCACCAACGGATTAACCGTAAATGGGGTTTGTAGTCCGCGGATACGGATACGCAGGGTGGATGCTTAGCATTTGCACTAAGAACTGTGGGCTTAGCTGAGGCTATTAATCGTTTTTTGCTGCAAAAATTACTGCGCATCGCTGAGAATCGCTGGTTTGCAAACTAAACTATCGAGCGACAGTGACCTTCGGGCGTAGTGGTACAGAAAATAGGAACATCACCACCTGAGGGTGCTCGAAAGCCAAACAAAACTCCTCCAGTACGCCCGCTAATCAGCTGCACAAACGCGAATACGTAGCCTTGGGGGGTAAAAATTGTGTGTACTTTTCGGGTGGTACATGATTGAATTTATAATATTGACGGACCCCGGGGGGGAGGGAGATGCTAAAGAACCTCATCAATAAATGGCAATTTTCGGTTGATTTAGTTCAATGGTGCTGAAACAGGCTGCCTCTGGACGGAAGCTGAAGGATACGGTAGACTGCCAAACTGTCTTACCGAACTGCGATCGCAACGCCAAAAACCCCCGTTTTTGCGTTATCAAACATCAGCGCGTTTGATTTGCATAACCTCTATAGCTTCATCTGGCGTATCGTTGTTGTGTTAGATAATTTATATTTGTTTTCCAATAGCGCACGCTGTTCAAATCCGCCAACCGAAAACGGTGGGTTAGTTTCTGGTCGCCAGCTTCTTCAGTTGGCGCGCCACCGATGCGGTTGGCTTGGCTTGGAAGCGGAACCCCAGCCCTGTTTGACCGATCGCACCAAGTTCAGCGCCGTCTTTCAAGGGGCTAAGGGGGCGCTAGGCGCTAGGTTAACCTACAGCGAGGGCATCTAGCTCCGGCGCTGGAACCGGTCCCTGACTGGCAAAGGTCTTCTTCCGTCGTGCCCGGGGTCCTGAGCCGCCGAAGCTATTGAAAGGGAATTTATAATTATTCGTGTGTTGGTGGAGTTATTCTCCTTGCTTCGGGGGTCGGATTGGTGTCAACGATGTTTGGCCTCACGCTGGCTGCCCGCTACCCGTTGGCCTCTGGTCGCCGCTAAGGGAAGGGTTTTAGAAAACCTCCCAAACCAAAAACAACACGAATATCTAATATTCGAAATACCAAAGCGTCGCGCGCATCCCTAGAAAATAAATATTTATTATCAAACCGTCGCTGGTTTGCAGCGCTCAAGTCTGTGGGTAAAACTGTAAAGTTTTATGAATGTTAATGCCATGCCAATGTAAATGTTGGATGAATTTTAACTATATTTACGTTCAACGGAATCCTGGCCCCTCGGATGGCAGTGTCAAGGTTGCGGCATCCTCCAGGAATGCTGCTCGCCACGGGCCGAGGGCCTCGTATAACGAACAGCCATCGGGCGCTAATCTATTCCTAGCCTTTAATCCTATCGTCCAATTACCGGCCCATCGTTCATCAAACCAATTTGATCGGCTGGTCGTTCATCAATCGATCGGTCGCCGAGCGTGCCCGAGTGAAATATGGCCGACAGATTGCCTACGAAATGGGCTTCGGTTGGTCGGTAAACGTGTAAAGCCATCACCGCAATGGGAAACAATGTAGCCGAGGATCGTAAAGCTTAATTGTGCTCAATGCTAGGCGCCTCCCTCATCTGCGATAATGACAATCTATTTGTCTCCGAGATTCAAGCAGCTTGCCGGCTCCTGTGGTTCGCGAAAATGATTGACTTTCCGGCAGCAGCTGTCAATAAACTTTTTATCTTATCCTTCCGGTCGTTATGATTGGTTAAATTTGCCGTTTATTGCTATTCCTGGTTGGGTCTTCTGCGTGTATTTTGAGACTAGACTAGTGACGATTTTGGTCTCTCAAAGGGTCAACGGTAGCTAGCAGCGTTTGATGAAAAGTCGCGAAGGACGTCCTTTTCTCGAAGTTCGGCTCATCGGTGGCCAGGCGGGAATTTTTCATCGCGGGCAGATGTCGCCGCATCGTCGCGCATCGATTGACGAAATCTTTGTAGGCAGCCTAAACACACACCAGATGTGGACATCGATCAACGCCAAGGGAGCCAACGGCGAAGGCGAAAAAACCGAATTTCGAGCCTCCGTCAAAACCGCCATCGTGGCAAGGTGGCCTAGTGGCCAAAAGGCCAACGGGTCAGCCGGTCGACACCGGCCCTCCTAAGCTCAGGAATCTGTTGTCATCAACTCGTTCAACCTCACGGACGTGACGCTGGCACTTAATAACAAACTGCTTCTCGTCCCGCTGCCGGCTCGCGGTCGCCTCTGGGAGTGTTTCGGGGGCCGCAGCACACGTGGTTTATCGAGCAAAATCAAATTAAACGTTGCCTCACCTTCGCCGGCGCAGGATCGCAGGTCGATATTTTGTGGGAGGGTTTCGTTTTCTGTCCTCCGCCACCTCGGGGCGCCCAGCGGTCTACGCCAACGGCGGCACAATGATAGGTTTTTGTTGTTTTCCTCGCATCTTTGATGGATGGGGCTGCAGGAGCAGCTACATTATTTCTGTCGCCACGGACATGTCAATTGCAACTGACCTTTCGTCAGAACGCTATGAAGCAGTTGGGTTAGTAGGACCGAATTGCCAAAGACAGTTTCCGTGCTAAATGAGATACGCCAGACTTTGTTCGTTTCTTCTGCAATTCGCACAACTCAGATTAGGCAGCACTAATCGCCTATCTGCGCCTCCAGGAGAAGTTAATTAATACGAAATCACCTATAGCTACGTGCTGGACAACGGTCGCCAGAATGAGTGGGAATCGATGAGTCTAATCCGATGCAACAAAGTGTGGCGATTGTTGGAAGTTTCATTAAATCAGGTGTAACGTATTCCCACCAATTAGTATGGGTGATTCGATCATTCACATCAAGTCTCCTCTATTGCGGATCTAGTGATTATTCTTGGAAACGATCGGCAAATTCTTCGCGTGTGACTTAAGTTTCTCAGCAAAAACCAAACGATCAAAAATAGCAACTAGAGGCTCAGAACGTTGATCAAAAGCCCGGAATAGACGGGCTGGGTTCAACGCGAAAAGGTGAGCAAGGTGAGCTCCCATGAGGACGTTTCTAGCTATCCAAAAACACCCATCTCCTGCCGTTTGACAAAAGCGACCTACCGGTACGGGGAGGTCAAGCCCGTCAAGCCAGCTGACCCTCTTGAACTTGGCCTCATTCATTGTCCATTAGGACAACGGATCGGATCCTTGCCGCGTGCGCCGTGTTCGCATTACATCCGCAACACGCCACTCCGCACGTCAAAGATCAGTCGGTCGATCAATCAGGCGCCGTTGGTTGAAGCTACACACCGGCTAGGAACACCCGTGGAGATGATCACACCGTGCCGTTGCAGGAACCTGAGCAGTTCTCGATCGTACGTGCCTGCGTGCCGGCAAGAATAGATCGGGCCCAGCATCATCAGCATCATGATCGTCGTCGTCGTCGTGGGGTTAGCTTGATTAATTAAACAAATTACATCATACGTCTCGCGGGATGGCTGGACCCCACCGCACGAGAAGGTGGTAATGTTTGTCCAGCAGCCGTCGTACGCGACACGAGAGGACGTGGATGGCGTGAGCCACTGGTGATCTTTCGCGGAACGTACCGTTGCCGGTCGGATTCGAGTGCCGCCCATTGGAGGATAACGAGGCACGCAAACATTAGTCCGGAATCAAATTACATTGTTTGCCGTGACCGTTCAGAAGCGTTCACGACATCCAGCCCGCGGCCCCCGGTCGGGGAAATCCCCAAAAAGGCTGGGGACGAGAATAGAATTCACAGAATATTTCACAAATGGAAGCGCACACTCAAGGCTGAAGGTCCGCGAGAATCAATCAGCTGAGCGGATCGGGCTTAGCCTTCTCCGAAACGATCGTGACCCGGGATAAGGATGCTTCGAGTCAAAGCTGTTCAGCGCCCATTCAGACTGGACGACGGCTACACAAGTGAGGGTTAACAATGAATAATGCTCTACTGAATGACGGCTCATCCAAAAACATCTCACAAAAAAACGGTAATGGGTTAGTAAAAATAATCGCGATCCTCGACATCCGACATTCTCGAAGTAAAAATAAACGCAATCCTCTCAAAATAACACGTCTAAAACAATCAACAGCCAGCCAGCCAGCCGTGGCCAAGGCGAGCGTCTTGGCGTACGGAGGTCGAAGGCGAAGCGAAGCGTCTTTGAACGTTGCACTCGAACAGAAAACGCACACGGAACGGGGTTGTCGAAGGATTCCTGCGAATTAACTCCCCCGGTTCCGGAAGTGATGCGCTAGAGTTTGTGGGTGCCATTAGCGGTGTTTTCGTGATTGGTTTGGGGATCGTTGGCGGAAACTCTTGACCGTGTCGCGTATGGGTCTGATTTGTTTTACTATTTTCGGTCACGTTCCTTCCTGCCCGACGATCGGAGGACAAAACGACGATTGGGCTGTTGAATTCAAAAAACAAACAATTAGAAAAAAAGTGAGCACAAAGCAAAAAGTGCGCCACTTGAGCTTTTGCTCAGTTTGTTTGTGAGCTTTGGTGTACCTCAGATTGCATAGCTGCAGGCGTTTTATTACCGCCTCGAAAAGCGTTGCGCTTTAGCCGATTCTTTTCGTCTTTTTTCGGTTTTCATTTAAAATCTTTTAAACCAGTCACGTTCTGTTGAATCGCGTCTGAATGAAGGATTTATTTGTAAAACATGAAACCTATAAAAACGGCCATTTGTGGGTCAGCAGCTCATGGTTGCTAATTCGACCAGACTAATCAACAGCGGTAAATGAAGTGCACACTCTCGGCAAGGGAGTAGAGGGCCTGTCCACTTTTCCGATTAAAACGGCGATTTGATAATCAATAAACTGAGCTTTCCCAACCACCGGCCAAAACATTATCCGTTGCATTATGGTTAATAACAACGCTTGCCTATTACTGTGCCCCGAGGGCAGTTTATCGCTTCAAACTCCTTTTCTATAAACTTACGATCCCGTGTCTCTATAAACTTGCGAATGTGATGCATTTTAATTGAGCTCACCAGCTACTGGGAGTTCTTCATTCGGCTAGTGGCAAGTTGACATTGCGCCATCGGTAGCCGCGTACCCACGAGACCATCCTCGCCCGGTGGCAGGTTGCACGGACACGGGGCGACCATAAGTGACACCAATCGATGTTGCCGAAAGTGGCAGCTCGCTCTCTGTCTCCCTGCTGTCGTCGGGGTCAGCACTTCCATAAGAGCGCTGGCAGCGGACTGTGCGAAAGTTTGCGTCGTCGGACCAACCCGCCGGATCTCACAGCCTGATGGCGGGTGAGTAATCGCCGTGTCGCCGTGTTGTTAACGGTGATTTCGGCATCGATTCCGAATCGACCGAGCCATACCGAGTCGTGGGATGGATTCACGTGAAGTTCATCGATAATGTTGACCAAGCGCAGGGCTTGGGACCCCCGCACGCCACAGCCACGCCAGTGCACATTTCTTTCTTCGTTCTTGTGGAGCGTTTGACTTAAAAAGGCCCTAACCAATTTGCTGGCCACCACACACCGGCATGTCCAATTGGTGGATTGAGCCCAGATTGAGCGATCGGACGTGCGTTCGACAACATCAGCAGGACAGCAAAAAACCAACAAATACCGCCGCTTGCAACGCTCGGAGCTAAGCACCGTTTTATTTCAGCTAAACGTTGGCGTTCTGAGGCTGACCCTAGGACTGGGGGCAGTTCCGTTCGCTGCAAGTCTCGGACAGCACGTCGCGAGCTCGGGCTGGGTGATTTAGAAACTATCAACACCGGAATGACCTCTCACAACCGGGACCGGCGGGCTGACTGACTGGCCGCCCGCCGGCCAGTTATGATTGGCCATGATTCATGGTCCGCGCCGACGATCATTACTGTTATTACTCTCTCATAAAGAACGCACGCACGAGCCACGCGACGGCCAGCCAGCGATCCGCGGTATGTCACCGTGGTCGGCCCCAGGACACGGCACCGTTTGCCAGCCGCATCCGGAGGAGTTGCAAGAAAGGTCGCCGTTGGGAAAAAAGGGGTCCACGCCCCAAACCGTGCTACCGAAAGCAACAAGAAGTGCTTCGTTAGCCGAGGTTAGGGGTTTCGATAGGGGTCTCCGAATCTCCGCAAAAACCGATTGATTGACGAGCGATCGAACGGTGCCGGAGTTGGAGCTGGTTCCCAGCATCGACCACTGACCAGCGGGTGGATTTCACAAGTGCCTCCCATATGGCCCTCTGCTTGGCGATCGGTCGGCTAAGCTCAGCAGCAGTCAAGGAGTGTGGGCAGCATCGCCGTGAAGATATTCTCACAGGGGCGCCCCAGCAACGGCGGAATGCGTGTCGTACGGGGGGACAGCCGGCCCGCTCGACTTGTGACGTGTTGAAATGTTTATTTGAAACTAATTGTTCCCTCAACGCGTGGGCCACACATTGGGTGGACATTTGTCAGCTGGCGAGCCCGTTCCCATGCCGTTCGCCCTGTCGCTGGCGGTCGGTGCACTTTTTGGTGGTCTGAGGTCAACCACCGGCCCAATTGCAACACGGCATTACAATCGGAAATTATGTGCGAAAAATGGATCGCACTGGCCACACCATGAAAACCATGGGACCTGCCGAATTTGAATTACAAAAATCGTAGCTTCCACAGGGCGCTCGTAAAGTATGACATTGATGCTGTCGCATGATCCGGTCAACTAAATGGAATTCCCCCGATGAATGTCCCAGCTCGTTCCGTTGCCGAGATGGCTTTCGGGAGAATTCTAGCATCCAATCAGGGCGCCGAAGGACACGGCCGACCGACCGATCAAATAATGTAACGGAACCGCTCGGAACCTAGGCTAGTCAGCGGCCAGTTTGATTAAGCGTCTGACACTAACGAATGCACCGCACCGAGTCCTAGAACACACCTCTTCGCGGTACGGTACACGCAAAGAGCCCTTCGAGGCGCGCGAAGCTGAGCCATTTACATATGATTTACCGCTGACCGCTTCCTTAATTATTGGCGTCCGGGCACGGACCACGGACCTCTCTATAAACGACGCGAGCTTCCCCCGCGGCGTCAGTCAATTGGTTCCGTGGATCCGGCACCGACCATGCTGACCCGCTTTCAGCACCGTGTCCTGCAGCGGTTGGTGCCGATGATGGTGGTTCTCTCGATTGTCGCGTCCACGCCGTCGATCGGGACCGGCCAGCAGCAACCATACGGCACAGCGACGAACCCGACTCTGGCCAACCGAAGACTAACGAGGCTTCCGGGCGATCGATGCGAATGTCGATTCACGGACAGCCCAATCACACGCTCGGTGCGCCACGATCCGATCGGTACGCTCTTGGGGCTCGCCCCGGGAGTCCAAGCTTTCGTCCGAGATCGATCTTCCTGAGTCCAGCATCCGGAGCAACCGGCCACGGCACGGCAGGTGCATCGAATCGGGATGAAGTGATTGGCCCTCAACGAGCGACTTCAATTAATCTCGCGGTGCGACACGCTCACAGCGCCTCACAGCGGTGAATTAGAGAAGTAGGAACTGACGTGAAATGACGGTTACTTGAATAAAGTTACGAATCGTAGCTCACGGTGATGACGAGTGTGCCCGGCCGGTCATTAGTGGAAGGGCGCCCGTCTCCTCTTTAATATCAAAGTGGTCAATTTCAATTCTGGGCGCGTTGTCGCAATCGGTCAGGCCTCATTAGGGCTTGGCAGAGCAGAGATGCCTCTCACACCATCGAGCCCGCAAATGGCAAAGGTTCGAACTCGCACCCGGTCGGACCCGGAGTCTGTTTTGGAAACGGACTGCGTGGCGTTCGGTTAATTGCCTCCTGGATTGCTGCTACCGCTGCGACCAGCGTCCAACTCCAAGAAAGTGGTCGGCTTCGATCGATCGAGCGCTCGAGGGCCGAAAGAGGGACTCCCTCTAGATGGCAACGGGGCCACATTACAGTCTCCGCGGCCGGTTCTTTTTTTAGACGATGTTTGTCAAGTGAGGCAAATAATTGCACCGCGGCCCGGTTGGAACGGGAATTGATGATGATGACTAAATAAAATGTGAAACATTTAGATCTGCTGATTGAGGCGTAATGGGTGTCGGTGCTTTACAATGTTGGGATGGCCCGGGTTGGTTTGGGTTTTGCCGTGGCATCGAAAAGCGACCGGCTCTAGATCAACGCGCTGTCCTCGCGATTCGAGTGTTGTTTGGCACTTTCGAAGGCACCTTGACCGCCGCAACCTCTGGCGATCATTCAACCCAGCCTGGCCAGTGTCAAAGTTAGAAATTCCTTTCCGACAACCGGCGTAAACCACCCGGCGCTACGTTCGGCTCGATTTACCACCGGCGAGTCCGTTCACCGGCGAGGGGCAAATTGATTGACCCGGATTCGGGCTCGGAGTCGGGCCAAAAATTAGAAAACTTCTGAACCCACCGAAGCGGTGCCGAACATAACCGACCGGCCGGTTGATCAGCCGTGTCGGCGAGCGAACAAGCCAATCCTTTCCGGCCCCAGTGGCTAGAATCTCCACGAAGTGAGCAAGAAATTTGTTTATTAAAAAGCGCGCAACAAAGCGCAGCTCCAGCGAGACACTGCGCCGGAAGTGGATCTAGGGCGAAAAGGTGCACGGACAGACGGTGCGCGTCCGACGCCGGCAAGGCACGCGGATTCACGTGAGTTGAGCGTATAATTCACGCCTCTATAAAAGTTTGCGCAATGCGCGGCCAGTGCATCAGTTCTTCGAGGAAGCTCGCCTGAATCACCTGCGCGCCTGGTTCGCCTGGGCTTGCCGTGGAAGCATCTTGCATTAGTCGCCGCACTAGGAAGCGCAGTCATCATGATCGGTGGAAAGGTGAGCAGAATCGCTACAAGCGCAACCTAGCGTACTAATCTGTCCTTCTCGCCTAGTCGTGGTTCTTTGTGGGGCTGCTGATGATCGTCAGCCTCCGCAGCACGCTGGCCCAGACGGTGAACTCCACACGGGAAGTAGCCGCACCGAACGTGACCGAAGTGACGACTCTGCCACCACAGGTCGCCACCTCGACGGAGCAATCGCTAGCCCGCCGAGTGCTCAGTGCTCTGTGGCTCGAGATTACGAGGCGTCGAAACGAGCGAACTCAACGGCAGCAGGAACGTCGAGAGGAGATCCTGCGCGATTTGGACGATCTGGGCGATCGGAAGCGGGAGTTTGAGTTACGCCGCCAGGAATCGCAACGGGATGCGCAGGCGGAACAGGATGCTCGGCGGCAGGAGATGCTAGCACGGCGTGCCGGTCGGTTACCTGCGCGCGAACGGGAGCGCTACAATCGGCAGCGGCTGGAGAAACTGAGCCGACAGGCACCGCCACCGCCCGAGGAGAATGAAATCGACGACTCAGTTCCGCTGCTGGATGATGTGGTCGAACAGCAGGAACTGGGTGGTGGTGGTGGGCAGCGCGTGCGGAACTTGCTGCTGATCGAAGAGGCGACCGGTAACGTGAGACTAATCGACTTGGACACCGAAGAAGGCCGGAAGCTGGTGGCCGAGAAGCGGGCCGGTGAAGCGGACGGCAGCGCGGACACGGCCAGCAAAGCCGACCAGAACTAGGCGTTCATCATTTCTTCTAGCGTAGCGAGTTTTCGGGCCCCAATTTTTCCGACTTTTTATTGTATGCTGTTGTTTGCCATTTTTTAATTTACAAAACGGAAAACATTAAAAAGTGTAAATCGAACTCCACGCGAGGAGTCCAACTACGGAGACTGCCTGTGCTTTGATTGGCTAGTGTTTGGATTCCGAAGATCGATCGATTGTGACTGCCGCTGTATGACTGTCATCGTCCTGTTGAAACCAAATGTCGATCAAGTTTTCAACTTCAATTTCGCCGAAGAACCAATCAGCCAACATTTCTCAATGTGAAAATCTTCCACGAAATTCGATGTTTTAAAGCTCAAGTAATCGGTAGTCCGAAATCCAAACACCCGATAGATCAGCCTTGTCAATCGAAAGAGCTTACCGTGTCAAAAGGTTCGAGGGCTGGACGACGAGGGCAAGATTTCGTGGCACGCCCGAAATAAAAACCGAAAATGAAGCAAGGTCCCAACCTTGCATTGTGGCGCCCCGAAAGCTTCTTTTGAGGTGCAAATTTCGACACTGACCCACAAACTGGCCGCCGCCGCACCGCCACACCTAGCATGATTGTACCGCGCCCCGATACGCCGGCACGCCATGGGGTCGTTATGCTTCACACGTTGCCCTCCGCGTCCATGTAAATTATGCTGCGTGTACGAATAAATTTCCCTTTCTGTTTGCCTCCGGTCTGTGCGCTTCCGGTCCGGAGCTGCGTTAGGGTACGCGGAGCGCGACCAAAGCAGAGCACTTCCTTCGCGTCGCTGGTCGATCGATTGGTTACCATTTGTTTTGCGTTTTTTGGACGGAACACACGCCGGGCACATCGGAAGCACATGGCCGGTAGTGAAACATCGACACTAAAAGCCCCATTCGACATGCGTAACCGGCGCTCGTGACCGGTTGAGACCGGTGATCGGCTGGGAAAAAACATTACCCTCCGCGGTGCAGCACGATCGGCGAAGAAATGTAAAGTTGTGCTTAGCCTTGGCCAGGGCGCTTGGCGTGCGCGGTAGAAAGTAGGGCGTCTGTGCTGCGTTGCGTGTGCTTTCGTTGGATGCTGAGCGTCGTGTGAAGATCCACCTCTCCAGAGTGTTTGGCACTGGTTCTAGGTATAAAAGGCTAGCCAGAATGAACATCATGCTATCAGTACCGACTGCTTCTTATCGCAGAGTGCAGACACCAAGCGCAGAAATGAAGGTACTCCAAGTCGTTCGAATCGTGAGGCCCAGGCTTACAGTTTACATCACACGTTTTGCAGGATCAACTGTTCCTGGTGGCATTGGTCACTCTCTCGGCCGGGCTCTGCTCGGCAAAGGACGCCAAGGTGAAAGTGCTGCGACAGAGCGTTTCGTACGATACGAAAATTCTTCACAAAATCCCCGAGAAAACCATCGTCGAGGAGAAGAAGGAACTGGACCACAAGGCGCCGGAAGTCGAGGCGATCGTCAAACAACCCGTCGGAGATCTGCTGCTTCCGAGCTACGAGTTTGGGTACGGTGTGAAGGATCCCGTCAGCGGGGACCACAAGGATCAGTGGGAAACGCGACTCGGCGACCACGTCAAGGGTGGCTATCGGTTCGACGAGCCAGACGGTACGCAGCGCGTGGTGGAGTACGAGGCGGACGGCAAGCGGGGATTCGAAGCCACGGTTAAGAACGTTGACCGAAAAGAGGCCGCGCAGGTGGACGAACTCAAGGTAGATAAAGTTGCCCACAGCTACAGCTATCTGAAGAGAACTTGAGCCGCCATTGAGACCGGTGATTGCGAAAGGTGTTTCTGTGTTGAAACATCTCGTGGGCTAATAAAGTATGCAAAAGATCGCTAATTTCAGTGTTTTTGGCCCACCGGGGCCTATCATTAACTGGCTTGCTAATCTGATGCTCCACATCGATCAAAGTTGCTGTTATGACAGCGCCCGTTAGATTGGATTTAGATCGGCCTTGAAGTGGTCTAAAAATTGAGCAACGACGAACCAGCGTTAGATCCGTTTCAGTATCACCCATCTCGGGGCCGGTTTTCTTTATTCTCTAGTCGTACTTATTGAGGCGAGAGTAGCTTTGGGCCACATCCGCATCCGTGTGGCCCCACGTGACGGGCCCACCACCGTTCCGGTCGTCGATACGATCGATCTCCTGTACGATAGCCTCGAACCCATTCTTATCGTCCGCCTCGTACTCCACGATGCGCCGGGTACCGTCCGGCTGATCCAGCGTGTACTTGCCCTTAACGTGATCCCCGACCCGCTTCTCCCACTGTTCCTTTTTGTCGCCCGTCACCGGATCGTACACTCCGTAGGCGAAGTCGTACAGCGGGAAACCGTTGTCGCCTTCACCCGTGATTTGATCGTCCAGCTGGGCTTTCTTGCTGCCCCGGGACAGTTTACCTTTCCTGGCCTGGCCCTTCTTTCCGGTGCCCCGGCGTGCTTCACGCTCCGGCACACGACCTTCAGCTCGCCCGATAGCCTCACGAGCTCGTGCCTCACGATCCTCGAGCCAACCGGCTCCGGAGCGACCGTCCTGACGCTCGACATAGTCGCCCATCCCTTCGGACCGAGACTCGGCGCCGGTCGGTTGCTGCTGCTCCTGGCCGGTGGAAGACTTTCCTAACACTTCCGCGATCGTGTTGGCCCCGTTTTCCCAGCTCATCACCGTTTTCCTGTCCTGCAGCTTTTGGGCCGGCTCCTTGGACAACGGAGCGGCTGCTCCGATCGACACCAGCGCAATCAAAACAATAAGCACCTTAAGGGGAATCGGGAATAGAAACGTAATTAAGGTCCGTAAATTGCTTAAGAGCTGCGATTAGTACTTTGGCCATCTTTTGCTTTTGGCTTGCCGTTGCGACGATGCCTGGGACTGAGTGATGGCGAACGGAGTGCATTCTTGGGCTTTTATACCACGCAACGCGTGGCGTGACCTGGTTGCTAGCTCCTCCTAGACCAGACGCTGGCCGACCTTTAGTACGGTGACTCCGTTGAGCACGCAACCTAACATTCAGTTCAAGAATAAACCACCTGACCACCAACAAGTGCAGGGTGTCTAGGGCTTGAGTATAGGCGGCACCAGCCTTCCGTTCGGAACTCTTCTGAAACCAAGTAACACAAACGCTAGGATTAGGTGTTTCCATGGATCAACAACAACGATTTATTCGCTCTCATTTCGGGCGCTATTCTTAAACAGAGGTAACAATTGGTGTTTCTAGGACTCCGACATCATATCACGTCTGATTTAGCTAATCTTTTGGAACTTGACGTAGCTTTGGCCACCGTGAACTCCGTTGGCAGCCTGGTGGATGGGCTTCAGGTCCATCGCTCCTCGCATCGGCCCCATCCGTGGCCGTGGTCCGGCAAACCCGAACACCGGATTATCGACGTACGCCATCGGGCCGACCTCACGCACCGGAAGCTGTTGCCGAAACCATGCCCCATCGCTCAGGAGCGGAGCGCGTTCGGCTTTCACCTTTTCGAGGAACTTTTGCGACTTGTACACCCCCTGGTACGACTTCGATCCACCGTACCCGATCTTGACGACCTTATCCTTACGACCGGCCTTGCCTCCGGCCATCCCCTTGTTTACCTGCACCTTCGGTTGCTGGTCCGACAGCTTCACCGGAGCGACGGTGGCCACGTTTTTCCCATTCTCCGCCCGAATGTCGAACGATTTGGTCGCGTCCGGTTCGGCGGTCGGTGCATCCTGGGACTCGTCCGCACCTTCCTGCTCTCCGTCGTACTTGACAAAGTCCTCCAGATCGTCCACGGTGATGTCCTTCTTCAGGTAGTCCCGGAACAGCCGGTTAAACTCCGGTATCGTCAGGCCACCCTGCCGGCCGGCCAGGATGCGCGTCATCTGCGCAATGTCCAGATTGGCGTCGATTTCCTCGCGTGCACCCGTCGGCTCGTCCGCTCCACGGTCCCCGCTCGAATCCTGGGAGTTTTCCGTGATCGGTCGGATGGAGTTCACGAAGTCACTGAGATCCCCGTTCAGGTGTTCACCGTAGCTGTTGCGTAGTTTGGCGCGACCTCGCGCCACTTCTGGCGATGCTTCCGGTGAGCTAACGGTCGAAGTTCCGGGCACCGGAGCAACCGTGCTCGTTTCTTCGCCACTCACGAAGTACCCGACGGTGGTGAAGCTACCACCGCCGGTTCGGATACGTCCATCCTGCAGACGCAGGTCACCGTTGCTCGATTCGAGTTCCACTTGCGGTCCAGCGCTCGCGTCACTTTCCTGACGATCACCCGACGGCTTCTTGCGAGGAGCTTCGTACTTTAGCAGCAGGTAGATCTCTTCACTTTCCTGCACCGCACTGGAGTTTGCGATCGGCTTGAGGAGCTTGCCGGCCGACTTGGCCGACGTCGTCGTCGTTGGGTTCGTTGTCGTTGGTTCGTTCGGAAACAGCACAGGACCACGTTCGGAGTTCGGTGTGCGTAGCTGTGGCGTTTTGTAGAAGTCTTCGGCACTGATCGGTCGCACGATCGCGATCCGCTCGTCGGAATCGTCGTCTTCCTCGACGTAATGCTCCACCGACTGGTAGGATGTGCTGGGACCTTGAGCTCTCACCTGACCGTACCCCTGGCTGCTGGTGAAGACACTGTTCTGTAGCGGTACCTCTTCCAGCCCCGGGGTCACGGCCTCAAAGTCGATGCTCTGGATGGGTGGCTTCGCAGTGGACACTTTGGCACCGAAACTGGGGCGCGTCGGTTGCGCCAGGGTGCTGGAGATCTTTTCACCCTCACCATCTACGGCACCGGTTGCACTTTCACCCCCCGGGTAGAACTGTTCCTTGCGCTGGACACTGTCTCTGTTCTGTCCTTCCACCACCACTTTCGGGCCGGGCGGCTCGCCCTTCCGCAGACCGTTCACATGCCGCTGGTGGACGGCGAACGAACCGTGCTTGATACTGAACTCGTACTCGTCCTTCGTCAGTGCACTTCCGGTCGACACCAGCAGCGTGGCGAAGCACAGTATGACCACCACCAGCTGGAACCAAATGCAGAAAAGGGATTTCTTGAGGTCACTGACGACGTCACGTTCCCGCAGGCCACTGAAACTCACCTTAAACATTGCGACCCGGGTCTTGGAAAGAACGAACGGACGCGCGCGCGCTTTTAGCGAACTGTCACACCGGCCGCGGCCTCGTACACACCTCGTGGTTCTACCGTTCGCGGAAGCCCGCGCCTATCCAACGACTGAGGCCTGCTACTGCTACGGGCGCTAAAGGCTATCAGTGGCTGACTGACCACTTTCTTCGCGCCCGCCCACGGTATTTATAAGCTGCACCCGGCGCCCGGCCCATTATGTGTGTGCATTACGAGGGTGAGGATCGCTGTTGAAAGTGGCTCGATCGGACGCCCTGGTGACGCCGACATCGAACCGACGGTGCGTAATCGAGTAGTAGCAGTGGGTACATCCAACCAGGAAGCTTTGGCCGCAACCGAACACACTTGAGCGGTGCCTTGCGCATGGGCCCGATGCGCCGATCGATCGTCGAAACGCAGCAGCGGGTTGTTGGCTCCACCTCTGCCGATATCCGTTTTGGGGCCGTAAGGGTTCCTCGGGTTGGCTAGGGATGGCCCAAGCTGGCTAACCCGGGGCTGAATGGCGTGCGGGGCTGTCTCTAATCTGCCTGGCAGTGTGTAAGCTGTCCATCAAGCGGTATGCGTGTGCGGCCATCGCGATGCGGCCAACCGTGGCGTCTAGACGAATTAAGCCACAGAAGCCCACACCACCACCACATTTTGGGTTATGTTTTGCCTTTGGAAGATGCAAAGTTCGTTAACTGTCCGATTTGAGGTTTTATTTCAAACACTTCAACTTCAAGCGCAATCCCTCACAATCCTCTGCGCACGGATCGGAAAACGGATCACACTTTATTGACGAGTCATGTCCCTTGTCGGCGATCATTAGGATCGGTGGCGTCGGGTAGAATCAATCATCTCCCGCAAGCCCCGCAAGCCCGAGTGAAGCCCTTGGCCCGGAGCCTACTATTCGTGAAGCGGCCGACCTCATTCTGGGCGGCCCTGAAACCGGCCACCGGAGATCTTCCTTATTCACCACCAGCGTGGCGACCCGCGGCGTTGGAGCATTGCGAACGATGGCCACGGTGTAAATGGAATGATTGTTTTGTGTGAGCGGTGGCGGTAGAAAGGACTTGCGGTGAGGGGGGCAAAACTTGTCGCCAATCGATCCTCATCGATCGTACCGCACAAATCGAACTGACGGTGCAGCGTGCCTTTGGCCACGAACTTGACGTTGCTAACGATGGCGACGACAGCCACATATGCATCGTAGCATGCAATTAGCACCGTGGCCATTATGAAGCCTCCATTTTAGACCTCTCGCAGGCCGCACGAAGAGTTCGCCGCTATCCTTGGGTTCCCTTAGGCCCTTAGTTCGGTACAGAACGAATTGAGTCGCCGATGAAGCCTCCAGGCTTCTGACAAAGCACAGACACGGCGCACTCAGAACCCTTGCCAAGGTAGTCCACAATTAGTCTGATTAATGAAACCGGACCGACGCAGGGCCCGGGAAGAAATACGGCCAGAGGCCTTCGGTGGCCTTCGGATTGCGGATCAAATCCTCCCGTTGGCCAGCATCGATTTGCCAACTGACACTCGACCCGAGCTGTGGAGCTGCGTGCTGTGTAAACTGTCCGCCCGGTCGTCTCCGAGAGGTTGACCCAGAAATCCGGCATCTCGGCTCGACCGTAACTCCTTCGGCACGAGGCGCCCGGTACCGGTTTGCTTTTCCGCCGCCGACCCACAAGGTACTCGATTTCATCTTCAAACCCCTGCGATCCTCTGCCCCAGGGGTACGAGTAGCGCCGGATCGTGTTCGGTATCGTCTGATGAAAAGTGAATCAAAAATGCCAAACGCTCACCGGCGAGGATCGCTCGGGGGACGTTCGTTCACACACATTTCTCGTTTGATCGTGAGTGGACGATAGCCGGGGCTTTGAAGTTAATGATGATGCTTAACCAACCGACACAGCCGCTGCGATCGGCTCTGAACAGCTGATTTTACAACCTCCTAGACGCGATCGTCCACGCATCGAAGTCGTTGCATTTCTCGCTCAAACGAAGCAAACATGGCGGTTGGCACTGGCGATTGTCGCACTGATGATGCTGGTTTCATGCATTACGATGGCACAATCTATCTACGTTCAGAACGTTTGCCTTGCTCCAATTAATAGGCAAATAAAGGTGGAAACCGATCGGAGCGTTTCGCAATTGAATTAGAAGATAAAGTGAGTTGAATTTTAATTATAGTGGTCGGGAGATAAAATGGAAAACAGTTTTAAATCGACCGGCGCGCCCTCATCGTGGGTTGAGATGGGATTAATTATCACAAAACACCCCATCTAGGGGTGCCTAGTCCTTGAGCTAATTTCGGATGGTTCACGAAATGCAAAGTTCCAAATTAATTTTCCTTGAATTTATTCAAATGGATTCCCTTTGAACAGTTCGATTTCTTTGTGAATATTTTTCAGCACAGAAGCCGATGGGCGACAAATCGTTGCATGCAAGCCACACGTCCGTCCGCTCGGCAGCAGCCGATCCCCACCCGCTGCTGCGGCTAGGTCGCGATCGGGTCGCTCATGACCACAGATCACAAATTCTTCTCACGGTGCGATCTGCTGAGTGCCGTCCGTGGTGCGGCAAATAAACATAAACAAATATGACATAATGCCCCTCGACGTCCCCAGTGATCGTGGTTGAAACCGCGAGTTGATCGCGTACAGCTGAGCTGATCTCCGGCGTTCTGGCTGAGTGAGTGTCACCTGGTGAGTTGTGCGATCTCATGCTGCGAGTGTCTCACGCTCACCGATCTCGACGCTCTCATCTCACCGTGCTGCGAGTTGTCGTCGTCGTGAGTTTCCCGGTGGCCGCGCAGTGGGGATGCGTCGTCGGCTCTCGGGCGAACCAGAAGCAAAACAGACGGGCGCGACAACTAAAGTTTAATACGTTTTCGCTGGCTTTTGAAACTTTTAGTACGATTTTCATCGTCACCGGGGTTATCACGCGCTTTCGGACACATTCCGCGCGCGCTCGGTCAGCCGGTTGATAGTGAACGCTGTAAGTTTGGTAGGGTTCGTCGCTGACTCGGCCGTTGATGTCACTTGTTTCGTTTGTGGTTTTTGGTGCATTTCGGGCCGGATTTTTATCCTCTTTCGAGCGGTGCGGTTGAAGCATTTTCTACCTAAAAGTGACGTACCTTTTTACCTGACTACCGATGTGACCAAAGTGCGTCCGACGTGACCATGTGCCTAATGATTGTCGCAATGTAGTAGTGGCGCTAATTTGCAAAGTGCGACGGCGACAATAGAGAAGTGGCTAGGAACGTTGACGATGTTTCCGTGCTGCGTGTGTACTGCCCGCTTCCGCCCGGGTCTCGGTATCTACGACGGTGAATCGTAATCACCGAGATTCTCATTAATCATCGGGCCCGGCCAAAACAATGGAACATGTTGAATGATGTGATGTGTTCTTGAGCCCTGTGTTCGCTTTGTGGTTTGTGCTAACGATAAAGTGGATAAAGCAACGAGACGACTGTCCTATCAAGCTAGCCAGACGATGACAATTGGTTCTGGCGGTACACAGATCAGTGCCAGTTCGTGCGGTGCCTCTTACCTGCGGTGCTCCAATATTCGAGGTCGGCCACTAAGAACCAGGAAGATGTGTGCTGTGCTGCGCAATGCGATAAATTATACATTCCCTCGCACCCTCGAGGTCCCGGCGATCCGCGACGTCCACGAAACGTCCTCCTGATCCCTGCAAACCGGTTGCCAGGTTGACGAGGCGTCGCGGTCGGCAGGAATCCTACGACGACATACGACTTTGCGAAACTCCTCCTCGGCAATGCGATGCGCGGAGAAGCTTCCGATACGGACTCTGCGGTTACTGCTGTGGCTAGACCGGTTCACAATCACCGTGGCCAGAGGATGTGCAGCCTTGAAACGAAATAATGACCGCCAGCAAGCGTAACGATCAACCAACCCGAAACGAACTGTTCGGGGCCCCGGGGAAGACCGGATCGCCAGAAGATCGTTTCGATAGCAAAAAAAAAACGAGAATCTAGAACACTCTCCGAGGCCCCGTATCTGTTGTAAAGGCTGTTCTAAGTGATGGCAGTCGCCGAGCCGTTGTCGGCTATCATCATGGGTTGTTGTAGTGCCTCGGGTTAAGCGCTCTGCTAAGGGGTTACGTAAACTGCGACGCAAAGCGTGACTCGCGAGATAGAATGATCGCAATTATACAGCGAGACGATCAAGTTCTGATGAGGCTTTCTCAGCTCCGTAGATTTATGCATCTACGCGCGTTCGATGCACAGATTGATTGATCAACAGATGTTCGATGCAAATTGTATTACTTATTTTTATATTTCATATTTTACCATGCATAATTTACATATCGAGCACACTAATCGTACGCGGCGTTTAACGACTAACCGGCTACGTTATCCAATCTATCCGATCAAATTTCGATCATCTTAGGCGCATCGAAATGCCCGGTCCGGCAACTGGCCCCAGCGCGTAGCGAAAGGCGAAGATGGGATTCATTTCATGCACACCCGAAGGGACTCGCGTTTCCCCGTTTCTGTAATGCAAACCACCTTATCTAATGGCGTATCCAAACTCAACGTTGCTCTACTTCCGCCAGCGGCCGTTAGATAAACACTCGAAAAGAATATTAAAATTTTAGCCCAACCGCGTAACGGATGTGCCGACTTCGGGCCATTACGTACCGCGTTGGCGTACCGAATCCTTTTCCATAATTGACCGCCACTCATCGATTAGCGCCCCCGGGAGTCCTGTTTTGTCACCGATGGGCACGTGGCCTTAGTGACCAACTGACCCGCCCCACGAATTACCCTTGCCTTTATCGTCGCCGACCGATGGATTGCGGCGCCGGCTGCCCACAAAGTGTTGCGCGCTTCTGCTCCGGAGGCTCCGGACCCGTCCAGGCGTGCGGTGGCGGCGCCCTGGGCGTCACTCGAAGACGGTTGCGTTTCGGCCGAGCGTTCCGAGCGGGTCCGCTCGTATGTGTAGGCTTACGTTTGGTTTCCCTTTCAGGCCGCTGACGCAAGTGTCGTGCCGGGGACGTTGCAGGCGAGTTTCCCCCCCCGTACTTCCCTGGTTCCCTGCCGTTTATGCAAATCGGTCGCTCCGCGAGCGCGGTCGGATCGAATTAAAATTCACGCGCGGTGCTCAGCACTATCGATAGCGAAAACCCGGCCCGGCCACAGAGTCGTGGACCCGACAACTCACCCGAATTCGGTGTCAATAATTTACGAGTGTACCGATTTTTCCCTATTTATTGCGTTAACCTGCCCCGTTTCGGGCCGACACACTGAGGCCTGGCCCGGGGATCGGCACGGTAATTTTGCCGTCAAACAAACCATCAGCGGGGTGTACTCAGCCTGAATGAGAAGTAAACATTCGCGGGTCAACTGCGAGCGCGCGCGCCATTGCCATCTGTCCAATGCCGCCCCGGGTGGGGTGGGGCCTGTGGGGCCGATGATTGCACAAGTGGTACCGAGCAGAAGGTCCCCCTGGTACTCCTTCCAGCGCCCAGTTGCGACAACGACTGGCAAAGTTCGGTTTAAGCTATCTTCACACATTTGAAGCTTGGTTGGATTATTTAATAAAATAATGTATTAAAATACGCAGATCACATCGTTTCTCGTGCCACGAACTTATCAATCCGTGGACCCCGCGGGATGCAATTGATAACACCAGACCTACCCCCCGGGACCGTCCCATGGCGTCTTCCATGGCGGCAACTTTCAGTTTCAATGAAAAACGGTACCTCTTTCACGCGCCGGGTTTCACTCACTATCATGTCCAGAGAGAGAGAGGGAGAAAGATGTCACGGCACAGCCGGGCAAAGTTATGGGCGCACCGAGCGTGACCGAGGTTATGGATCGGGCGGCTGGGCCAGACAAACACGCATGGGGCCGGAGAGCATATGCAAAGAACGTGAAAGAAAGCATTGACGACTGGGACACCGGGCGGGTGAGTGGCACCGTTTCAACGGCTCCATTTCCATGCATAATTTATTTCGTGCCGTGCGGGAGAGAAAAATGGGCTTAACCTCGTTCCTCGTCACTTTGGTGACTTGTCGAGCGGATTGTTAAAATTATTACACCTTCCATATCGCTCCTTTCGGGCTGCGTTCGCACGAAACGCTCCTTTCGGGCTGCGTCAATCCGTCACGCCGTTTGTGGCTTGGGGGAGAAAATTAATTTTTGGCAACCGCCCTGGCAGCTAGCCAAAAGGAAGATTAATTTCGTGAGCGAACGGCCGCTTCTAGGAAAAGAAGTCCTTCTGGGAAGAGTTGGCGTGTGATGGCCGTGGTTTCGTGAGGGTATTATGCAAAATGTTGCCTATCGCCATTTATAGGTGGGTCGCCGCTAACAAAGCAGCCCACTGACAATGGCTCAAAATAAATCATAGCAACCATCGGCAGGGCGGTGCACGATTTTGACAATGGTTTCGAGTGACATCAGCCCGCAGTCTGTAGAGTTGGAGGTTGTGGCTTGAGAGGCGAGCATATAACAATTTACGATTATTTTCAGGAAGAGAACACAACCAAAGCCGAGTGAAAATTGAAATTTTTTTTTTGGTGTAACAGTTAGGCACGTCGTCCAATCGATATCTACAAAAATGCGGCGGAACAATCAGCTTTGGATGGTAAGTTTCATTTAAATATTTTTTTTTCACAACTTTTCAGAACAGGAAACAAAACAGATGTCCGAACTCAAATGCAAATCCGCTTACCGTTCTGGTTGTGCCGTTCATTCGATTCGATACCGAGTATAAGGTCCTCAATTATAGCAGCCGAGCATGCAAATTGTCAGTTATTGCCCCGTGGCGTGCGAGGCTCACGTCCCAACAATAACAGGCAGCACGCACGTAATCGTTCGTAATGTAGTTCTATATCGATGAGCTGAGTCAATTGCGTCGAATGCATCGGTGGTGCACGCAAGCCCCATCGATCGCTGGCTGACGCAACGCCAAAGCACCGACCGCGCAAATCTCACGCCAACACACAACATTCCGGAACCGTTTGTTTGGTTTGGTCGCTGGCACCGCCAAACCCAGCGCTATTATGCTCCAACGCATGTTGCCGGGGGAACTTCCCCAGGCCGATCGCCGATGGGAACTCCCTCCGGCGGCAAGCCCTATGATTGCTTCATTAGTCGCACATTTTGCCCGCGTCTTGCGTAAAGAGATTAGGTTTTAGCTTTGTCCTGTTGGCGACTGTCCTAGGAAGTAGTGACCGCTGGAGGATAAGCCGTTTACCTTCGGCAAGAACTCTTCGGTTTCGCAGGCTTTATTGCCCTGCCAAGAGATGCCCCCCGGGCAGTGGGCAGTGTCCGGTCGTCATCGATTCCGTCCTCCAAAAGATGCGCAGCATGTTCTTCCGCATCCGAGCGATCTTCATCTTCAAGGTGATCGAACGGAACGGAACATCTCGCCCGAGTGGAAGCTGCAGGCCGGACGTGGATTGCGATTAATGGATTACTCATCGGGGCCCGCGTTTATGGGCCGTCTAAATGGCCGACACGGTGTGTGACCTTGAGCTTGAACTCGTGGTTGCGAACCTCTGGCTGTGACCAGCGACGTGATCGAATCGTGATCGAACGGAGCGGGGAAGCCACACTCGTTCACGTTTCGTAAGAGGCCGCCTATGTCGTGGTGTGCAGCCGGTTAATTAACTCGACTCGCTTCGCCCCGTAGCACCCGGTGGAAGCGGATTACGGTTCTTGTTTAAGAAGCCAGAATCCCGATTTATGGGAAGCCTATTTAAAATACCAAACCGTTTTGAGAAAGGTGGAAAACTTGCCGGTTGGTTGACATTTCATTACGCAAATCCGAACGAATGTGTAGCCGGTCGATCGGGCTATCCTTCGTCAGTGGTTCAAGCTTGTAACAAAGTTGCTAATTTCATCTCAAACTATTTTATAGCGCTTTGCCATCGCCAAGGCTCGACTTAAAATCCGCCAACACCAGCGGACTTTAAATGGAACCCGAAAGAACTGGGCAACGAAAAGTGTAATCCTTAAGCGAAGGCTAATGCATTCGGTGCAAGGTGTGAACCTTGCTTTGCGGCAGCATTATGATAATCATTTCAGGTTGAGACGATTCACTGACACTTGATTGATAGACTTGATCGTCATCCAGCTCGGGAATGTGCGTTCGTTTAGAAATGTTAGGCGTTGCGTTTCAACCAACGTCGTGTGCCTGATGCCGTTTAAAAAGGTCACCCGCACGCCATATTGGGATAAATTATGCGTTCATGATGGCGTAATGGAGTGATTTGCAACTAAAGTGCATTACCTCCGCTTAACGATCCGATCAAGTTTGATCAAACATTCGATACACATGCAAAAACTCGTGTTTCGTGTTTGATAACTAAATTTGAACGATTTTGGATATCGAAAAAAACTCGCACTATTTTAGTAACGGTGCGAGGTGGCTTTGTTGGTGGCCATTATCGTCCGCCGGCGAGGACGGCCAAAGCCAGCCAGCCAGCGGTGTTAAGAAACATTGATCCCAATTAACCCAAAGTGTCACGATCGGGCTCGTTAATGGTGGGGTCCATTTGTTGCTGGGATCGCGTGTCAGATCGCGCGCCAGTAACGGCTACCGAAATCCAATAGGGACTGCTTTGGGCAAGTTTGCGCGACCCTTAGTGAAGCCGTTGCCTGAGTTATCCTGAGGCAGTACAACGCCCTGCGAGATTTATGTTGCAATAATCGCCGTCGTTCGAGCGACAGAAACAGTAGCCAAGGGGCGTGTGCTCTGGTAGGTTTGCCGCTCCGGGCGCCGCTGTCGGTCTCAAGGGAGGATTTTATGATCTTTTCAGGCTTCTGTTCTCTGATCGATGACCGGAAAATGACACTCACGGCCGGGCCTGTATGGAACTGATCCGATGGTGTGAAGTCAGTTCCTTAACATTTACCGTGTTCATAAAAATTATTAATGCCGGTGATTAAGATGCTGCGGCCAGTAACTTTGGTTTCGTAGACGGGTAGGCTCATCGGAATGAGTTTAAATAAAGGGCAATAAACCTTGAAGTGCTGTAAATATTTGCTGAAATGTCTCACAGTACGCAAAAAGCGGTTTTTAAAAGTTTTAACCTATGAGAGCAATTCATTTAATTACTTCCCACAAACCCAAGAAGCCATCGGGGCTGGGGCTGCACGTCCGGTGTCTTTCGCCTTGGCAAATTCCGATGTGGAAAATTTAATTAATCAACCTGCACCCAACAACTACGCAAGCAGTGTCATGCTTCCAGAGGTCTCTTCTCGAGCCTTGAGAGCATGACACATGGCTCTCGTGGCCGCTCTCCAAGCGCCTCACTCGACACCGAACTGAATAAGGCCTCCCCAATGGCACGTGTGCGCCGGGAAACCTAATTCTCGGGCACAGATTCTCGAACGGCGGCACTCGAGCGCTTACCATTACGGGACAGTGACTTGTCGGTGGAGTTTGATTGGTTTGATTGGCTGCAGGCCACGAGACAGCTGCCCCCCGGCCCACAAAGGAGTGGATTCATGGTGGCATCGGGCCGGGATGCTGGGGCCCACGATAATTTATCGCACATTACAGACCACAGAATGCACAACAATGTCGCTGGGTAAACAATTCATTATACAAGCCCGCGGGTTGAATGGTTAGCAAATCAAGGGATTAATAAAAAGAATGCCTCTAACACAATCGGTGAAGCGGTAATTGAAAGTTGATTCGTTTCTCTATCGATTGCGGTGGCGGTGCTGATGATGACGGCGTGACAGTTTGTGGAACGACGATTTCAAAATTCTTCGTTAATGCAAATTTTGCCACAATAAACCTACATTCCTACGGTGGACAATAAAATGTGTTTATTAGCTACTTGCCTTAGACATAAATTGTGGGCTGCAACGGGCATCAGATAACGAGCCACTCAGCTTATTTGCCCCAAACACGTTGATTCCGTGCCAGTGATTCCCGGCAGGGTCCCTAAAACCCAATCAAACACATGTCGAATCGATTGGCCATTAAATCGTAAAACACTTTCACTAAATGTTTCCCTCGTTTGGCAGACAAACGCTAGCGGCCGGGAGCACCTTCACCGGTGTTCTATTTTTCTGACGAATGAACCGAATATAGGGCCCATCATCATCATTCCTGCCATACGTTCCTAGTTGCTGTCACGAGAAAACTGGAGCACCAAACCAATTTCCTAGCCCACATTGGTTTTCAAAAACTAATTGACCGTTACGTAACGGCAGGCTGCCGGACGTTTCCATCCACGCAAGGTCCCACGGTACCACACTTTGCAACGAATATCGCATTACGATCGGGATGGCTGATAAAAATCTGCTTTCCTTTTCATCTGGCCTATCGATGCTTCGTTTTCCGCCCGATCGACTGTTCGCGGGCACGCGTACATTCCGCTATTGCGTTCGAATAAACCGCTCCTCACAGCCGGGCGGGCCTTATTACAGCAGCGAGAATAAGAAACTTCGGCCAACTGCCAAAGGAGGCAGCATAATCAGAGATCCATTAATCAGCCGCACGGGTCCAATGTCCATTTCTCCCACCCTCCCAGCTCGGTACATTTATGCTCCCATCGACAGCACTGTGAGTGCGGTTCCCTTTTCACGAACACAACGGGCGTTCCATAAAAGGAGCATCCCGTAGGTTATGTTATGTGTGGCCCCCGAAAAGCTCGTCAAGAAACTGCAGAGACTGAAGACTTACTTTTCGTGTCATCCGTTCGCCCGCACGGCTCGGGAAATCAATCATTGTTGCTCGGGCGTCAGGACGTGTTTCGATTACATAAAACCTCTCGCAAGTCATGCAAATCGGAGATCGGTAGACGATACACTAGCCACCCTACACGGTGGGGTGCGACATCTAATGCCCGTGGGATCGTGTCTTTTCACTCCCCTTTCTGAGGCTGATGTTTCAATTCCTGTACAACCTTACAGCGGGGCTCCAGCTAGGTTTATGGTTGAGGCGTGACTATGCTCCGCCGGACGATTAGCATCGGCGTTTTCGTTAACCTACACGCCTCCCGATCGAACATAATAATAAACTACTGTGGGTCAAAATTAGCAGCCCGGTCGGTGTGCGCTCATCGAGGCGATTGATCGATCGACAGGCCGTTGGAACAATAAAACTGCGTAACCGCGTGTTCGTGAGGGAAACATTTATTGGGCTTTTCATCGGGCATTGGGTTATTGTGTTTCTTTTTGTTCTTCTGATCTGCTGCTACTGAGATCGAAGTGACGATCACTCAGATGGCTCTGAAATCATCACCTTTGCGGGCGCTAGTCAAGATGCTGATGGCTGTAGCTGTAACCATGGCCACCGATGTGCTGATCGACCGACTGGTACCCGGCATGTTCGTACAGCTGCGGATGGGCCACGGGATGGGCGATGTGCTTGACGTGCGCCTCGAACCCACTGTGAGCATCGGCCCGGTAGACGACCACCCGCTCGGTACCGTCCGGTTCGTACAGCGAGTAGACGCCTTTGACGACGTCACCATCCCGTTCCTCCCAGTGGCTCTTGTGGTCCCCGGTGTGCGGGTCCTTTACGCCGTACTCGAACTTGTACTTCGGATAACCGTGGTAATCATACTCGAGCCCATCGTGCTCGACACCAACGTCGTGAGACACCTCGCCGGAGCTTGGCCCTTCCTGTTCGGCGGACGCTGCCTTGGTCACCTCCTGAGGCTCTTCACTCTGTTCTGCCGCTGCCAGAACGAGACATAGACACGAGAGCACTAGAAACTATCGGGAGATAAGAAAAGGGAGAGTATCACGGAGCATTAATCATGTCGCCCAACAGCACTTTGATCACTCACTTTGTCCATGGCGATCGTGTTCGCCTACAACTGCACTCGGATGGAACTGCCGCACTACTGCTTTCTTCGGGGAGGATCCGTTCCGTTTTTATACACTGAACCAGTGGGCCAATAGGAAACATTTGGCGCGTTTCTTCGCTGTGCCATTCCGTTTGTCGGCAATCGTAATATTGATAATGAAATTTGACGTTCCTCAAATTGGCGGTGCAACCAACGGTACAGTTGCAACGGTGGCCGGCCGTGCGCTGCCGCATGCCAAACCACGGGGTCCGGTAGGCATTCGGTTCAAATCCGCTCCAATTTACGTAGCCGGGGAGCCGGTGAGGCCAATGTGCAGCCAGGAAGTGGGCCGAGTGCACTGTGATTGGCAATGGCAACATTGTTAAGCCGCAGACTGCGAGCCTCAGTCGGTTGATGTTTCCTAACCTTCTTTTTTATTATCAAACCAACAGCCACAAGGTCTTTAAGGCACTGATTTTCTAAAATTTAATCTCAAGATCTCTAAGACCATGAGCGGAATACGGCCTGTTTCGTGACCCTCGTGATCGTCAGGATCGTGATCTCACTTAGAGCCCGTTGCAAAATTGGGGAAAATTTTCAGACTTCATTAAGTTTAATAGGACAACCGTTAAGCTTTCGTTTTATGTGCGAAAAACATATCGATAACGAAATGATTATAGTTTCCATTCAACAGCACCGATTCATGACAAGATTAAAAGCAAACCACCTCGCGTTAGTCGTTAGTTACCCGACCGGTCAGATCCTGGTACCTGATTGGAAGCATTATGTCTAGGATTTAAATGCGTCACTTGCGGTATCTCATTAGGGACCCCATCATGTAATAATCCTGCACGCGCGCCACGCAGAGCCGCACGCACTTTTCCGCTGCAACTCTGCGCGGCTTGCGCAATTGGCTGGCGCAGGTCGGCTGCGTGCGCGCGCGCCGTAAATACGGGCGGTGCACTGTAATTGATAAAACTCGCTCTGCTTGGGCCGGGCCGGGCGATTACCGGGCGATCTTGCCGGCGAGACAATTCGTTAGCATCGTGGCATCGGCCGATCCGGTTAGAAAAATATCACTTTCTCCATCAACACCTTGCCGGGCCCGTTCGTGACGGGCGGCGGGAAATGAATTATTATAGGGTTTTAATAACAACACTTCGGAGCCTTCGGCCCTTAATTGATTGATGACTTATCAGTGGGGCGTACCGCGTTGTCAGTGGGTCAATGGGGCTCCGTTGACATGCTGGGTGTCGTCTAGCCGGCTTTATGTAAGTGGCCTCCCATCCGGGAGAGAAAAAGATGCCTACGATGCCCGATAATCATCATTAAGATATTATCGTATAATTTCTTCATCGATCGACGTCCGAGGGCCACTGGAGGTCCTTTTTGTGAATGAAACTCTGCCCCCACCCCAAGATGGGTCCGCAAAAATTGAGATGCTTTAGCCACCGTTGGGGTGACCGTTTTTCAGCTTACGATCCGTGGGATTCATCGTCGGTTCGTTGTTTTTCCTACACCATTTATCTTCGGCGTCGGTCGCTCGCTCGCTTATCCCACTCGGTGGCGGCCCCGTCGGTAGAACCGTTTGACCGATGTTTCGCGAAAAGGTTAAAGATAAAAATAGCCCACCGCACCAAGCGTTGCATCATTTATCATCCGTAGCGGGGGCCCCATCCGGGGGTTTGATGCTGGAAAGCAACCCCCTCACTGCAACGTGGGCACCTTAATTAATATATCGGCTTGATCGGCGGGGACTGACCTCGCTGTGAATAATGCTAAATCGTGCAAAACGGCATCTTAACGGCTCCCAAATTTAATTTCTCCATTTTCTGTTCCCGACGACGGCAGGCAACGGCGGTGGTGCTGTTGGTCGCCGCACAAGCTGTGTCGGCGATTCGGGTAGATTGGAACACGAACACGGGTCCGATAGTGCCCCCGACCAGCACACCGGCCCCGGCGCCACAGCCACCGTTCCGCGAACCGGCCCCCGTGTGGGAAGACCAATCGGATGACATCCCGAACCCGAACGTCTACAGGTGAGTACGCTGTGAAATTGAATTTCGGAGGGGTGTTGCAAACTCAATCTGACGGCCGGTTCTTTCGACACCCCCTTGAAGATACATTCTGCCGCCACCATCGCGGCCCAAGTACAATGATATCACGCTGGAGCAGCGCAAGCAGCAGCAACAACAACCTGCTCCCCAAGCGAGTTCGACCATCGCACCGACCACCACCGTAGCACCGGCTGGCCAGATTATTGACAAGCCACAGCAAAACCAGCAGCCAGCGAACACGAACAACAACCAGCCCCAGCAGCCCCAGCAGCCTCACGTTGTGCCGAGTCTTGCGGTGCAGTACGTGCCGAACAAGGGCCTCAAGTACTACGCCGTCGTGCCCCGGCACACGGAAGTGACGTACCCAGGTGCCCAGCCCAAGCAGACCCTGCTGGCCACCAACGATCTGTACGCCGATCAGCAGCAGCAGCAGCCCCGCAGCAAGTACGATAAGTACGATAAGCTCAATGGAAAGTACAACCCGAAGCTGAAGAAGTACAAGGCCTACGAGAAGGTTAAGTACATGCCGTACATTGTGGTGAGTATACCGTATACGGGTCCTAAATCTCTTTTCCCCGCGCATGTTCCTAGGGTTCGTGCGCTGTCGGGGCGCACGAATCTTTTGTTAGCACCGTGGCACCGCATAGTCTATCACACCAGTTGTCAGGGCCAGCGAAGGCTAACGAAGGTTAGCTAATTCTGTCGAGGCGACACGGTGACAATTGAAAGCCATTTACCCGGCCTCGATTTAATATTCAAAGCCACTTTTGTGCCGATCTCTGCGGATCTCGGAATGGACACCTTCAATGCAAACTCTCGCTGTACCTTGGCCGGGGCGGGCGAAAGTCACGAGCGAAAGCGTTCGCTTTTTTGGTTCGCCCCTGGTTGTTCGTGGCTCCTGTGTGTCCTGTGTTTGGGCCTTTTTTGGAGGAATTTGCTACGCCTTTTTGTTCCTGAACATTGACCGATAGGCGCTGGAGAAAGCCACGATCGCTGCACAAACGCTCCAGATGTCGGGCCTCTTATGTGTCGGCCGTGTCTAGGCGCGACTTATGTCATCGCTTCGCGGTCACCCGGCACCAAGGGGCCACAGATCGACCCCGACGAGAGCGAGAGTAAGAGGGCGCGTACCAGAAGTAATACACAGGCCGTAGCCAGCCCAGCACTTGCGACAAGTGGCGACCCCGTAATGGTGGTGCTTCCTACGGGGTGCGGCAGGAGAGAGAGTGGTTCCAGGGGGTTGTTTTTTGCATGCCACGCTTCAGGACCGGAAGCTGCGCCTTTCGGTGTGCGCTCGCGCGCTAATGAACGCGCTCGATAATGACGCTCCCGAAACTCTCTCGTCGATTTTTTTTTTTCGTTGTTCCACCCGAATCGGGTGCTAATTAACATTCTCTAACTACGCCCTGGGGGCCTCGGGAAGGGTGCGATTAGCGTCCGAAGGGCTTTCGCTCGATCGATCGCGTACCAGGAGTCGAGATCGGGCGTGTACCGCCGAGATCCCAATCGACCTGTGACCAGCCGGTGGAGTTCGATTATCAAATTGCCGTTGCATAATTGTCGACACGGTTCATTCGAAAGACCGGTGAAAGACCGGTGACGGTGGTGGCGGGAATCGATCGGGTTACATAGTCACGTTCGGATTTTTAGAATGGGATAAGCGAACGAGGATCGGTGGTGCGCCGTCCGCAGTCTAGCGCGATAGTGGCCGTGGATTGGAAAGTACCCGGTGCCCGGTGCATCGGCAATGGAAAGCCATCGCGAAATTAAGGAAATTGGAAGAAAACAATCGATCCCCACCGGAGAGAAGCTGGTTTGCCGTTCGCCAATGGTGTTGATCAAATAGAAAGATCGACCACTCAATCATAATCATTTGCCGGTGATTGAACGCCATAATTATGGGAGGCAATTGTCTTCATTGAATAACTACCTCTTGGCTAATTATCTGTTGTTACCCACCAACCGTCAATGGTATTAACGGTCTCGATTTCGTTAAATCACCGCCACCCAGAAAATGAAGTAAAGTAAAACATCTTAACGTTTAATTTTAGTTCTGACCATACTATTTAATGGCCCGAACGCATTGTAAACATCGTAAATGCTCCGGAGTGCCACTTACAAGCTTTCACCATTATCGAACGTCGGGGACAGAAAAAGAACAGCGTACCCCAAGAGCTGGCCAGGCGCAAATGGTGACAAAAAATAATTCTTTCCCCATTAATGAGCACAATTTAACGTCATTACGCCGAGCGGGGGTCATTAATTTTCCAGCAAATTCCGGCGATAAATATGGTGAACTTTTCTCCAAACCGACGAAAGCCGCCCAATTTGCTGCAACATTTTCGGGCCCGGCACGGTCACCGTCGGGGGGGGTGCCACCAATTAAGTGCAGAGTCCACCAATTTAGGCCGGCTCGCGTAGGGCCCACAGCAGCCTCGGGCCACGAGGGACAACTGTTTTCACTCCTCTTCTCTTTTGACGGGTTTACGAGCACAACGCGCGCGGCCAAAATGCGGCCCATAAATTGGTTCTCGCTGTCCGGCCCGGCCAGTGACATGACGTAAGCGCCATTGCGCGGTACAAAAGAAATCCTGAAAATCATAAAATCGCATTAACATAAAATATGCTCCCTGGCCACCGTGCCGGGTTTTAGGTGTGCCGGGCCGTGCAAAATGTCTGGCTTTTAAGACCGGTGTTAATGGTATCTGTTTTGCTTCTCTTCCATTTGCAGTACTACGACCCGACGAAGCAGCAGTTCTTCTACACGAGCGCGAGCATGGCAAACAATAATGCGTGATCTTGCTGGGTCCCATCAAACACTGTGCTTTCTCTCAAAGTGTGCCCGGTGCAAAAGACGCCGGGCAGCATTTACTACTAAAATTCACCATTAGAGAGGTTCGGTTAGGTTCGTCGAAAGATACACGGAAGTAAGCGACACGCCATGTCACAAGCGATGACCCAACGCAACAGAGAGAGAGAGAGAGTGAAGACGAACCGGAGACCCTACAGTTCCGAGCGTTAGTATGGCACCCGCCGACAGGCCATCATCGGATGGTCGTCCTTCGAGAAGAGTCTTTTGTTGTTGCAATTCAAATCAAACACCCGTTTACGAAACGTCCCAACCGTGCGAAAAGTGAGACAGAAAATGTGTAAATAAATGAAAAATGTTAGTGATAGACGACGAACGGCGTGTGGCGTTTATTTAGATGGCGCCGCTAGTATGGTGGGTTGAAAGAAATAGAGCGTCAGGGCAGTAGTTCGACGATCAAGTGCTCTCCTCCGATGATGGATCCGCGATCGCAACGATGATGACATAGTACCGTGGAGGATGCGCAATGCCAGGTGCTCCGCTCATGAACAAGTGGCTCGTGGCTCAATGACGAAAGCGAAAGGAGCTTTCGATCCGTTCTGAGCCCCCTGGCGGACCCGGGCACTTCGGTTGCCCAACAAAGTGAACGTACCGTGTGCGTTCTGTTCTTAGCCCCGGCTGTGCTCTACATTCACTTTGCGCGAAGAGAAGAGCTCCGACTTCGCAGCCGGCGAACGTGGGCCCCGCCGGGTGCTCCGCAGCAAGATGAGCAATTATAATGCTCACCGTGATGCGGTCCTCCGAAGCGGAGATAATTTCCGTTTCCATGCAAAACGAATCAGGTTTTAGAAAGGTGCTGCGGTCGCGGTCCGGTTGCGGTCGCACTCCGACTCGCATGCAGAGCAGGCGTCTGCCGCCGCTGAGATGTCGCTTTCGTCACTAGATAAGAACGGCACGGCACGGTCGGTGGCTTGCAGGACCTTGAGACCGGAACCCCGGAACGGCCTCCACAGCTATCCGCGTGAGCATAACGAGACGCAATTTATTATCTTAATTGGGACGGCCCATCCGACGTCCGCGGCACGGGCCCGACCTTTCGCCCGGATCGGAACCGGCCAAATTGACATTTTCAGACGATTGAACTTTATGCGCTCGGTGGGGGAAAGCGCCAGCGCCGTGGATAACTGGAGCACTGGGTCGCGCGCGGCGCGTTCGACCTTCCGACCGACGGTGGCCAGCCATTAAATGCCATCTTCAAGGTGTACCGGCCGGTCGTCGGACCGTGCGCGAGTGAAATTCGAAACAATCCCGCGACTCCGTTGCGAACTTCTTCGGGTGGGGCACGCATCCCGATTGCCATTTATCATCCCGAGTATCCCCGACGGTCGACGGACGGCAAAAAGAAAGAGCTTCGCTTCGTGAACATGAACTTTATCGCATCACGCGGCGCGGCCGTTTATGGGCCTGGGTCGCCTGGCCGGCATTGCACTGCTCGTGATGCGTTCCGTGCGGCTTATCTGTGTGCTCCGGCGCATCCTTGGGCGTGTGGGGCGTGAAGGCACGATTCTTTTAGTGGGCTGGGCTTGGATTTCACGAACCAACGCCTGGGTGCACTTTTGGCCGGAGCCAAATGTCAAACCTTTTCGGCATACTTTTCTGCCAGGCGCGTAGCTCGCAGTTGTCGGCTCTTTACTGGGTTCTTCATTAAATTCGGAGCCTCGATAACAGAGGGTGCTGCTATGAGCCTAATTTTTGTATGTTATATTGGAACATTCTTACTATCAACGCATCGACGCGTCGCAGTATTTTTTACAACGGAAAAATTCAAGTATCGTGCAGCGTTGGTATTTATTATTTTTGAAAGGTTTAAATGCAAAGGAAAATTATGAACGAATGTTGAAAGCGTATAAGGACTCTGCGCCTTCAATTCAAAGGTTAAAAGAAGGATTTTAGAGTTTAAACGTTGTCGTACTAGCCTCGAAGACGATCCATGTCGAAAACGCCATAAAACAGACACAACACCTGGAATCGTAAAATAATACAGGGTATCGTATTGGAAAAGCTTCGAATCACTTAAAGAGATTTAGTATAAGACTTAGTCATCTCATTGAGCAGTATAACCAATATTTTCACTGAAGTTTTGGGTTTCACAAATCTTTGTGCAAAATGGGTGCAGCATTCGCAAAAAATGGAACAATGCTCATCTGTTTTCAAACTCAAATAAATCATGTGTGAAAAGCATTTTCCATCAATCTGTTTCTCACTGTGACCTGCTACTAAATTGAGCCCTGCCAACGGCTGTGGGCATTTCGTTTCGTATGCCGGCTACGGCTTAGATCTGATGGAAGCCGTCGAGCCCGCGAAAGAAACAGGGGCTGCTACTGTTTGGAACCGACTGATTCACAATACTGTTGTTGCCTATTGATTTGTAATATTTTTTTGCGTGCCTCGGGGGGCTTAGCGACAAATTAAAATAAAACCGCCTCGGAATCGAGTGACAGGTGACACAGCCGGGAGTTAAGTGCAGGAAAGTCATAACTGCGCGGGTAAGTTAGAGTGCGGGTTCAGCAACGGCTGGCCACAGCCCGGATAGGCGGTCTGTTGGAAGTAGAGCGCCCACTCGGCCCATTCGGCCGGTGGCCAACACCTATGATCAACTGGCGGCCGGCAGCCAATAAATCATCCATAATCACTACAATCGAGAGCGACAATCGGCACCAATCCCGGCAGGGGGCTCGGGGCTCTACAGCTCGTGCGTGCCTCCCGTGCCCACTTATCAATCACCGATCGGTGATCGGCCTCCGCCGGCATCGATTTGGCCACCCGAAGGTGTAAAACATTGTAGCACCCCATCTGTGTAAACACTGGCCCGCTCGCGCTGATCGTCACCGATACTGCACCGGCCGCCCTGCTCAGAAGGGCTCCAAAACGGGCCCCCGTTAACCCGTTCGATCAGCTCCGTCGATCAGTCGATCCGACTCCGACTTTGACGCTCTCTTTCTCCGTTCTCCACGCGGCCACAGGGAACGGCGTTTTAGAACGGGGCCCCCCGTCGTCCTTTTAGGGACCACCGCTAAGGGGGGCTGGAAAATGGCAAAGTTCTCGATGGTTGATGGGCAGCAGATAGTAACTCCGACTTCGTTGGCAGGTGGCAGCGATTTGGCGTTCACCGACGCGAAAACATTATGTCAAATCATACCGATCGGCGGGATCTACGCAATGGTCGCTGTCGAAGATCAAGAAGGTGGCGAAGAAATGCACGCTTTGAGACGCTTGAGTTTGGGACACCGCGACGATTCGGGCTTAATCGGCGTTTCAGGGACACGGGCATTCGGAAAAGGTCAGCCAGACCTCGCCAACCTGGGTACATTAGGGGTTTAATTTACGATACCGGAGCCTGCGCCCGAGCCTGCGCTACGCTTCTTGAGGAAGTGCAGCACTCAGAAGGAAGGGAAAAGCCAGACAATCATAGCACACTGGTACATTGTTGACAGACAATCTGCGACACCTGGAAACTGGTTCGCTATTTTCGATCCGGCTGAACCAGTTCCTGCCGTTCTAAATGGCAAACCTGTTGATCATGAAACTCGGTCCCGGTCGGTAAGGATGCGGCAGCCTTGCGACTGTTCTGAATTCTGCCACTCGAAGCGTTCTTGACTTTCGAAATTGGTGAATGTTCAGAGTCCTTCTGCCTCTGGAGGACCTTCGGCAGCGGGAGGATATAACCTGAGCCAAAACAACAGCGAAACCTGGCTCAGACACCTCATCCTGTTTTCGCGTGCCAACATTGTTCGCGGATTGCGGGTTTGTTGTGGCACCGCTAAATGCCTCACTCTTGTGGGATGCGATGCGATCTTTCGGTTGGCGTTGGGCGGTTGTCCTTGGTGCGCGCAGTTTGGGATGCAATGGGATGGTGCAACACGCGTGACTGACATTTCGACGCAAGGCCAGCCACTGTTCCGGATCTGGTGCAGGTTGAGCCGAGAGGGGGCCGAGGGGAGATAAATCGGAATCGATTGCCGTCGGACGAGAAAGGAGTTGAAGGAGAATCGCATAGAGCGGTCCGGGAAGAGTCCTTTTGTTTGGCGTCGTCATAAAATGTGTTTGGGTGAGGCAGCGAGTTTTTGTAATAAAGATTGCCTCCAATTGTGTGTTTTATTATTATTCTTTGAAGTCGAAAAATTCTATTTCTATTTCTAATTCTAAAAATCCATTTTGGGAATGAAAAGGGCCAAACACATATTGATTACATTGCAAAGAATGAAATACGAGGTTTGTTTAAAAAGTATCGGGACTCAATTATTAAAGTTTTCTTCAATTCGAGGGGCGTGGTGCATCATGAGTTCTTTCCACAGGATAGAAGAATGAATAAGGAATATTAACTGCATTGTGGATTTAATTTTTGAAAAAAATAACGCCACAGCCATAGACACAGTTTTGGCCTCCTGAGACCTTTCCTGGTTCCCGCAAAGGTAGAGCCCCATTGAAGGACCCTGCGCTACGATTGAGGACATAAAGACGACATCATAGAAAGAGCTGAACAAGATCAGCAAAAAAATTGTTTTGAAGTGCTTCGAGCATTGGAAAAAAACATTGGCACAATTCAACAATATCTGATGGGGATTACTTTGAAGGGGACAAAACAGATATTCATACAAAAAATTGACTGCTAAACTGCCAGCCCCAATCAGATACCGAATGGTGCACTTAATGCCCCGCAAAACATTGCAGCGGACAATTGTTTCAAAACGACACAATTCCACCGTCGTCGTAGAGGTCTTCATTACAACGCAGACGACCTCGGAACGTTTGCCCATTACGACTGTCAACACTTCTCTCTCTCTCTCGGTGGGAGGGCATCCGGACGACCTCATACGTCTGCTAGGACGCCGGACAGTTGCCGGTCTATTACCATCGTGCTGCCCCTGGGCCGCTGGACGCGGCCATAAAGAGGATGCTGGCCGCTTAACGAGCCACCGGCCAGGTCGATTACCGTCAATGTCAATCGTGAAGCCGCTTCCTGCGCCGGACTTATGCTACACTCGGTGCATTACGGTGCGCCGTTGCAATGCAAATTGCATCGCCGTCGTGTCATGCCCGTCGTGTGTCGGCAAAACAATTTTCGTGTCCGTTTCGTGGAAACGAAGGAATGATTCATGCAAATAAATGAATGCACACCGAAAACACACAACACTGCGCGGTGGCCATACGCGGTGGTGATTGAAATCGAGAACAGAGCCTTCGGTAGCATCGAGTGAAAACCGTTGCTTGGTTGGTCAAGTTCAAGAATTGGGGTCGCCGCCCGCATTCCGATCAGTGGACCGAATCGCCCACCTTGCCAGCACTTTCTAGCACTAGAACTAGAACCACGCCAAGAACTTTTGGTTGGTTGGTTTGGTTATAAAAACTGCCTGCCGGCTGCACTGGCATCATCAGTTAGCTTGCGGTTCTTCAAACAGCGTAACGAAATGTGCAAAATCGCCCTACTGCTGGCCGTGCTGGTGGCGTGTGTCCACGGTGCACGGATCAAGAAGCAGGTGGCGTACGAAACGGTGGTCAAGCACGAAGACCCACACGTTGGCCAGCATCAGTTCGAGGCGGTCGACGCGGGCAAGGCGCTGGCCTACGATCACGACGGGCGGGCGGACCAGGATTACTACGCCTACCCAAAGTATCAGTTCGAGTACGGTGTCAAGGATCCTGTGACGGGCGATCACAAGAGCCAGTGGGAGATGCGCGACGGCGACATCGTGAAGGGTAACGTAAACCGTCGGTCCGGTGCACCGGAAGGTGAAGTAAACCATCCTTTATCCTTCAGGATCGTACACGCTCGATGAGCCGGATGGTACGCAGCGCATCGTCGAGTACCGGGCCGATGACGTGAACGGGTTTCAAGCGATCGTGAAGAAGATCACGAAGGGTAAGCCGGGCCATGTGACGGAGCAGAAGGTCGGTGACGAGGCGGTATCGGAGGGATCGAAGGTTGGCCAAAGCTACAGCAAACTGAAGAAGTTCAGCTGATTTCCCGAAGGACCCGTCATTGTAAATACGAAATAAAGCGATTCTGATGAACAAGGCGCCGGAGTGGATTTTGCGAAACAATCGCCTGTGCAGCGTAGTTTGTAATTATCTCCCCGTCGGCAATAGATCAGTGGGTAATTTATTCTAAAGCGTGAAAGAAATATCGCGAATGGCGTCGACGATGATTTGCGCGAAGCGCGAAAGGTTAAGGGCCACGTGTTCCTACTAGCGAGAAGCATTACACATTTTAGTATGATTATGTAAAATCACACAAAGTTACCTGCAACGCAAGGCAAGACAAGTACTGGTCTCTGACATTCAACCCGCGGCCCCTACGCAGGTGCGCGGCCCCATCCTTGAGTTGACGCGCCGCAATTATGCTCGCGCACCTCACCTTTTTACCCAATAAAAGTGAATCTTTTTTGGGATCTCGGAACCAGCCCAGATTGGGGCAGCTTTCTGCTTCGGGCAGAAAACATCTGTTTGTTGGGACCCACTGCTACTGCGGGCGCCGAATGGAAGGTTCGAAACGATCGATCCGCACAACCCATACCCTTTAGGAGTGAAGTCCTTCGACGACCTCGCAGCTACGGTTCGGTTCACGAGCAGCACCAACACCGCACCGTCAGGTTGATTACTTCATTGTGAGTGCCAACGGTGAAACGGTGTTGTGCCGCTCTCTGCCCCGCCAGCATGTGCCCACTACCCCCTTGCCAGCCCCGCCGGCTCTTGGCATCCCCCCGCGTGCTGTGCTCATCTTCGGGCAGATATTATCTCATATTTTATGTACATCGCACTGAGGTGAGCGTGATGAATAAAAAGGCGCGCTGTGGAGCCTGCGTGGCCCTGTGGAACTCATTCTGGCCGTCGCGCCGCGGGGGAAGCTGATTGCCACCCTGAGCCGGCGCCACGGCTATTAGGCGCGGAACCGCCGTTCACTCACTCCACGCCGGTTCGGTTCCTAAGGTCGTCCTATGCGGAGGACCATCACCACCACCACCACCACCAGCTCGGCGAGCTGCCGAGCATCTCCTGAGCGGGCGCGTCGCGTCAGAAACCTAATTTCCGCGAGTAGTGCCGTTCCAGACGACGGAGCCCTCAGAGTTTCATCATCCGCGCATCAATCGATCGTCGGATCGATCGTCGCAAACTCCTTGCGCGTTGCCACATCGCGGTTCTCGGTTAGTGAACCGAGTTCTTTCAGCTGGCACCACAAGCAGCTGCGGCCAGCTGACCGGTGGGGGTGCTATCGCAAAACCTGTGAACCCCTTGCAGAAGAAAAACTCAATTAGCGACCGCGAGGGACGGCTACCCCCCGATGCAGTTCTAGTGGCCATCCCCCCATCACCCGGCCCAACGGGTCACGTTCCAGTGAATAGAGTGGCGGTTGATTGCGCGGTGTGTAGTGTGAAGCCGATCCTTTCTCGTCGGTTCCAAAGTTCTTGTCACCAGGCGAAAGGTAAGCTCCGAAGCGAATCCGTGTCTGCGGTGTGTCCGCCGAAGTCCGACTGGAAAGCTGCACATGATTAATCACCCATCGCTTTTATGAGAGACAGAGAGACAGAGAGAGAGAGAGAGCAAAAGGTTGCCGATGATGAAGTGATTCGAGCTCGGGTGAGATTGCGAAAATCGGCAAATCAGTCAGCCCGGGCTGAACTCGCGAGAGATCGAGAGTTGAGGGCGATGGGAAAATCCGTCGCTTCCTATCCGCATTTTCATCGCGCGGTCATTTGTTGCGAATTTAAAGTGGATCGCTTAGCCACCATCGGGCTATCAGATCGTCGGATGATTTTCACCCGACCGTCTCGGTGTGAATTCAGTGGAAAATGGTTCGATCGCATAACCAATTAGCGGGAAATCGTGGAGCATCTTGGCGATCGTTGGTGGTAATGGAAATCAGCTCGTTTTCGGGATCATTAATCAGTGAGATAAGGTCCGGGTCCGGGTCCGGCAAACTAATGGTTCGTGGCGCAATCGGAGGATTACTTTTGCTCGATTTATAATCGCCCGTGGCTGAGAGCTGTCCGGGCGGGTGAAATTCATCGGTCCCTCGACTGGGATCGATCTGTTGATCGAGTGTCCGCAATTTGTCCGCTCGATGCTCGGACCATGAAATTCGGTTGCCATCGAACCGTAAACGGCATCGATCATCGATCCCCGCTGATTGCTATTTTTGTTCTATTTTTTATCGGTGCACTCGATCACAGATTCTAAGCCAAACTGGTCACTCCGGTAGCCACGGAGTGCCAATGGAACGGTGATTTGCCATCTGGTCAATGTCAGTGCCGCTTGCAACCTTGAACAACACGTCTTCGTTGACACGGCTCACTGAATTACCATTTTCGGATGTACCATTTAGGGATCTTCTGTGTGTACTTATTTGGGCCTTTTTTGTCGGATTGCCGACAAGAGAGTGTCGATCCCAGCGCTGTAACGTGATGCTTGCAACAAAGTATACAAAATGGCCACAAAGCATACATAATTCATTGCCACAGTACACTAATTTCGTGTGCGGCTTAACCGCCCTTGCTGCGGTGGGCCAATTAGTGCGCGAAAACCGGTCCGGGTTTTTGGTGCGATATCCTTTTCGCTCCTTTCCGACGGCCACTAATCACTAGCAGGTAACGCCCTACCACTTATCACCACCGATCGTGTTGGGCTAGATGAGCATTAAATCATGGGTCAGCTCAAGCTGACCCGCGCAGGTGTTGCCACTCGATCGCGGGCGCAGCAATGTTTATGGGATGTTAGGATAGTTTACGGGCGTTCCTTTCGGTGTTCTAGTCGGCTCCGGTTGTCTGATGTCATCGTAGCGCTCGGATTGGTCCCCCGAGGTCGCGTGCGAGGGGTGCGCTTATCAACACCGTGCTGCGCAGGCCGATCCGGATCGGGCTCCCAGTTAGGAGCCCCACCGGTGGCGAGTGGCCCCCGGCCGTCTGCAAGCCCAGTGAGCTGATAAATTGTTAATAACCGTGCCATAAAGGCGAATTTATTGACCGCAAAGTTAGAACGACGATGACGATGGCGATGGTTGTGGTTAGCCGCTGGCCATTAGTGGGCACCTCTGGCTGCCCGGCCGAATGGTCGAGTCACGTGCAGGCGATGAAACGCAGCCCGATAGCCCGATATTGATGGCTTCACACGTCGGCAAAACCAAATGGGTTTTGGCCGGAAAATGGACTCAACCTAAATCCTCCATATCTCGCCATGATCTCTTATAGGATGTGCCGGTTTGGGTAGTCCGCCGACTGACTCGAGTGTCCCCTTGCTACACGTATATCTAAATGATAATCTATCGGTGTCCATTCACGTCGGGCAACATGTCTCACGGGCACCGGGTAACGAGCGAGCGAATGTGCGAATGTTTGGCCACACATCGATGTGATCCTCGTGCTTCGTGCTTCAATTAGTGCTTTAATTTGCATACTAATAAATATCATTTCCCTTTCATCGTGGCGCTAGCTTTATTTATTATTTTGCTGTGTGTTGGTAAGTGTCGCCACCGTTTTAGATGCTTCGAAGTGAGGCCCACGAGCCGCAACAGACACTTTAAGCGTGATTCGACGGTAAACTTCTTTTTAATATGTGCGATTGCTCACAGGGCACCACTTCCTCTGAATAGAATCATTCCGTTTACTTAGTTTTTGTATTTTAACGCAATTCCGACAATAAACGTTTGAGTAAAGAACAAAATGATTTGTTTTAAGTCTAATCGAAAGTCGGATCGTCCTTGTTGCGAAATGTCTCTTCAGATCTTCCTAATGAGTGATGATCCAAACGAAATGTGACCTTTTGGCACCGACGAGACCGTGAACTCCACATCCAGTTGACGTCTTTGGTGTTGAAATTAATTACTAATTACACGAACCATAATATGCTGATCGTCGGTCAAAAGGTTACACAGATTGTTGTGGTACTATTTCGTCAGAACTACACCTGTTTTGGGAATGCCAACACAAAATTAGACTGGAAATCCTATTGATGTCCTCCTCTTGACCCCTAACAAAATACAAAAAGTATCCCCATTTTCTTATTTTAAAATAATCAATTACTATTAGTATATCTGGCCAGCGCCTGGCGGAGTTTCACTTCACTAACCCGTAAATCAACGCCGTGCATTTAACCTTAAGAAAACGTAGCCCTACCGCGGACGATGGCCTTGGTTTATGGTGGCGGTTGGCCGAAGATGATGATGACCACGAACCGATACAAAACGCGCGCTACGGATGGGCTGGTCCGCCGGTTCACAGGCCGCAAGCCCCACCGGAAAGTAATTAACATTTGAGATCATCGCCTCGAACCGACCCCGTTGAAGGGACCCCGGCTTTTGCTACTTTGAATCGGAATTTAAGGCTAGAGGCGTGAAAAGAGTTCATGAACTCGGCTGGGTGACGGTTGCGTATGCTGCCACCCGAAAGGACGCTGACGTTGCCCATATAGGTCGGCCCACATAACGGGGGTCTTTGCGATGTTTATCGCGTAAACCTTTTGGCCCCCGTTGGCTCACGGATCTCACGTGTGGTACGGCACCCGGGCCCATAACCCGGGGCCACCAAGAAGTTCTCCGTGAAATCGGCTCGGCGGCGCCAATCGTCCCCCCCGGGTTGATGATGAAACGTTACGATGCCGAAGCAACACCGACCGACGAACACCAATCAATGATTGATGGCAAGATAGTGACACTAGCATTACCTCATTACACGTGTGAATTGGAAAGTTGGGATTCTTATAAAATCACCAGTGCATTGTCGCGGCTAACCCGCGAACGATCGTACGATCGGCAACGGAATCGCGTCTCTGAAAATCATTAAATTAATCCGATGCTTGTAAGAATTGTTTCTGCTTTTGGGCTGCCCTTCCGTCTGGACAACCGGTTCCAACGTAATCCCGAAATCTAGCTTCCAAGGTCGCCGCATTTTTGATTGCATAAGTTAATCGCCGATCGTTACGAAGCCCGAAACTGCATGAGACCCTACGCGGCCCGCGGTTTCCGCAACAACTTCGCACTCCGACCGACCTGACGCAAGCTGCGTGGCCGTAGAGAATTCAATTTAATTTCTGAAACGGATGTCGCTCGGTTCGTTACTCGGTTTCTTCCCTCCCCAAATATGACTTCCAGCGGTCATGCGATCATCGTCAGCGTCAGGTTTTAAATTTAAAGATTCGTATCTAGCACCGTTCGTCACATACGCACCGCCAAGGGGGAGTGACATTTGCGGTTGCTGCTGTGGTCCTTGACTCGAAAAGCGGCGCAAAATGGGAGCGAGGGAATATGGTGCCGATCCAAATCAACGGTCGCTCATAAAAATCGGTCCATCATAACTTGATTTGCATGAGAATGAACAATACGGAAAATGGTGGCGGTTCGCAATAATGGCAACGGATCTCGGTGGCAGATGGCGATAAATTGAACAAACGCCCGCCCGTATCGGTCTGGCGATCGCACTGCACGGTGAGACCTGCGAGATGCTCCGGACGGGGACTTGCGTCCATCAATCGGTCGGACCGGTGAACGTGACCTTGGGCAGCTTATTGTAGTTCGCACATGACAGCAACGGTCACCAAACGGCGCTCACCAATGCCAAGTTCATGAAAACGCCGGGATCGCGATCGCGGGACGACATCTCGCGTGACGAAACCAGCGAAAAAAACAAATCGCAACTTGAGGTCGATGGGGCACCGTTTTAAGATGGGCCTGCGGAGAGCAACCGACCGGGACACCGCGCTCGTGTCGAACGTAACGAAGACGTTCATCAATGTCAGCGTCGGTCGTCGCTGTCAATGGCCGCTCGTTGACACCACCTAACGAGGCTCGACTTCCTAGCAGGCGCCCGGTCCGTTTCCTTAACCCTTTTAATTGAGGAACACAACCCCGGTTCGAGCATTTGGGTTGCGACTCCAGCATCGCGCATCGTCAGGAGCGGTCTTTGATCGTGATCTTGAGAGTGCACGAATGGGGTGGATCGCAAACTGTTTGAAAGGATGATTGGTTTCTCGCCGGACGTGAAGATGCCAATCGTGATGCCAATCGTGATGAAGCGCGCGCTTTATTGGCCGGCGATCGAGTGTAGATCATCGAACCGGGGCACTGAGTAGAGGTGCTAATAACCACTCTGGCCAAGGTAAATGACGCATAAATGCGTTGTGGTGGAAACAGGGTTCTGGCGTGATTTAATTCCGCTTTATGGGCACAGTAAAACAATAAAATAAGGAAGACCAGAACCCTAATACACGCCGCCGTAAGAAGGAACTCACGACTCATCGGCAGCATTCCTGCGATTTCGGAGGTTTCTTATTGGCAATCGTTTCAGTATTAGTTTGGAGGGCTTTAAAAACGATTGCTTCACGATAAATCATCGGAAAGGCTCAAGTTTTATGTGAATCATTTTCGAGGGGATTTTTCAACAGTTCCTAAAACTGACATTCCGTGTATCGGCGCGTGTGCGCTTTTTGGCGCGCCTGAACTTTACCGAGCGGATCAATCAAAACAAGTTCTTGATGAAATTTCATTTCGGGGAGCCGTTTCGAATAGTTTTAATTTCGAAATGTCACATCCATTTACGGTCGGCCCACGCCGATCGGGAAAGACAACACACTAGCAGCACCAGCAAGCCGATCGGATCCGCGGACACCACAATCGGTCGATCGGTCGGTCGAAACTATGTAGGAGAGTCGTTGTTGTGCTGCTGGGCAACGTTGACAGCCCTAGCCCGCCAATTACAGTAAAATAAGAATTGTTACGGCGTCCGGGCGTCCAAGCTCTTCCTTCTCCGATGACATACGCGACGCGAACAGGGCCGTAAGCAAAATAAGATGTTTATCCAAAGCCAGCACCAAAAGGACAGCGCTTCACGCGTACGCTACGGCGCAAATATCAAGGTCAATGCTTAAATTCAGGAGCAAGTGAACGGAACACCACGCAAACGGCCTCGGGCCGGACGCAAAACAGGCAAAAGGCACCCACAGAAAAGGTAAATGACACATGAGTCCGACCGGAGGCTTTGAACTTTAACGAGACGCAAGCGACGAACCGGACGAACGGGACAAGGGACTCGTGGCGTGGCATTTCGACAGGAAGCTTGCCATTCTTCAGCCACAGATGTTTTATTTGCTCCCCACAATCGACAATGGAATGAAAGAGAGTGAGTGTGCCTGTCTCGCTCGTGCTTGGACGAGTATCACACGGTGATAAAAATGTCTGATCCCTGTCCCTGGTATCCAGAATCTAAAGATCAACAGGAACTGGACACCATCGATCAAATGCCGTAACTACTGTGAAGCCGTTTGCTTTAATTTCAGATGAACCTGTTTCTGGTCGGTGCTGGCCTGATAGGGTCGCTGTTGGTTCTTTCGACCGCCGGCGAACATTTGGTCGAATTCGTATCGAACTATCAGCAGAACGCCGAGGTAAGTGTAGTGCAACGAATTTTAGTTAACAAGTTTAATGTTGCACTATGGGGTAAGCTATTTTCCCCGCGCTGGCCGCTTGCGGTTGCGACCGACGGGGCACTCGGGCCGGGGCGCTGTTTTCCACTATCATTTGGGCAATAAATCAAACACCGAGGAAAACGGGTCCCAGCCCTGTGCTGCCCTGGCCACCGGTGGTCGGTGTGGTGAACTTTTCAGAAAAAGAATTTACGACACTTAAATTACTTTCAATTAGCGAAAGTGTATCGGTCGGTACTGTCCGTCCGTGGCTTCACGGCACGACTCCACGGAGCAGCGCCCGCAGCGTAATGCACCGTTGCACCGTGAGCAGCATCAGAGACGACCGTGTATGCGGTCAAGAATAAGCCTGCGGCCGCTGGTTGGCCAATTTGCGTGTTTTGGATTTTTTCTCGTTTCTCTCGATCGGGCCCGGCCGGGCTTCGAGTTCAGGCTGCTGAGCGCTGCTGCAATTATGTTTCAATTAGGAAATTGAGAAGCCTTTTAAAGCAAACCGCATCGCGTGCAGGTTTCTAGTGATCATTTGACGAAAATTGACGTGTATTTAGAAAAATGTCTTTCTGATGCTCGGTATGTTTCTTCACGGCAGATCGACTACTCCTTCCGGTACTACATCGACCATCCACCGACCGGCGTGTCGTTGGATCACTGGGAGAATCGAAAGGGCGACTACGTTCACGGTGGCTACGGTGTCCTCGAGCCGGGAGGGTTCGTCCGAACCGTTCACTATGAGGTCGAGGGCGACAGTGGCTTCCGGACGATCATCAAAACAACGGCCCCCGGTAAGCGATGATCTCAGGGCGACCAACCGAATTGCTCATGTTGTATTTCCATTCCATTTATGCTACAGGAAGCTCCCAGCAGTACAGTATACACAGTGCGGGTAGGAAGGTTCCACCACCAGCACCGTTATGGTACACGAAGCCGGTGGCGTTTGTGCAAGGAAATCATAAATCGTAGAACCACACCTTTATTCAGCTGCTGATAGCGCGTAGCGCGTTTCCCATCGATGCCAGGTTTTTTCGTGACCATTGCTAGGTGATAAGCTTTTCGTTTGTTTGTTTGTAGGGTGTTGTTAGTCGAATTGTATTAAATGTTTTCGTATAGTATAGTGTTGCGCATAATTTGTTGGCTTCAGTTTGATTTGAGCAGAATGTTGATAATAAATTGTAGATAATCAAACGTTGAGGATTGTTTTCAGTTTTCGGCAAAGATCGAACCACACCAAATTCGGCAGTTTTCTTCATCTCGTTCAGTGATGAGTTAAAAATGTGTTTGAAGGTCTTGAGGTTCATGAGGCACAAGAAAATATGATCAGCATAATTCCCTAGATCGGCTCATTTAAAAGGATGATTAAATTTAGTTTCAATCATCGTTGGGCAACGTCCACGCGTTCGTGATCGAGCAGAATTAAGTTCAAGGGCAATCCGATTGCTAATTTTTTACCCGGCGAGTTCAATCAACCGCCAATAAACGAGGGATGATCGACGAAACAAGGCAAAAGCAAAACGAAACCGTTCGATAGCAATCGTCTACTGAAAATTCACGATTGGATTTATGTGGAAAGTATTGGAGCTTACGAACGATGGCGCCTAAATGTATGTAATTAGGGCGGGCTTTGGATTTTATGGAAACGATCGACTGATTTTATAGCACGGCCAGTGGCAGCTTTTGAAAGCTGAGCTTTGAAGTTTGTGAAAGCACAGCTCAACGGATTAGTATACAAGCAAAAGTTAGTATTAAGCCGTTTGAAGAAAAATTTAAACGCATTGTGGGTCTTAAGACTGTGGCCTCGTTGCTTTACGGCATTTTAAACACCTTGAAAAATTGGCGCGAATATTCTGGTATTGCGAGTAACAAGCATTTGTTGAGTTGTTTTGTTATAAACAGTCGCTCGACCAACTCGTCCTGTTCGACTTTTCCACCAGTAGTCGACTTACCATCCTCCAACCGGCAGATGGCCACCGGGATCGAGATGGTTATCTCATAATCGAAACGTATTGTAACGCGAGTATTGGAATGAGCCATTATGCAACCGCCCATTCGATTGGGGTAATCGATGTCGAGCGTCTCCATGCCGTATCGGTCCGGTTTTATTGTTGTTCATCTTCGGGGAAACAATCTGCCGAGCCCCGAGTGTTGTTTGATCGAAGCAAAACGCTCGACTCAAGGATCGGCATCGCGGAGAAAAACTCTCACTCTCATTAGTCACAAACAAGGCAGCATACAACGTGAGTCGCCCCAGTGCCATCATCCATCAACAGGGCTGAGGCGTGAGTGTTGGTTCGAGCATAGAGCGACCGCATAATAGCCGAGCAGAGGTGGATGAAACGTGAAGAAAAGCGGGCCCGCCCGGGGGGGGCGATGAATGAAAGGAAAACTAATAGCACCCTCAGCCTCAGCGGCGCAGCATCGAATTCAAGTTCAACAAAATTTTCTTCACTTTCAGCAGCTCGCTCAGCCTTTGATGCAATCGGTCCGAAGGCTCCATATTTTTAGTGGAGCATGTGCCCCGCTCAGAAGTGGGTCAGCAGCGTCGTCTGAAGTGCGGGCACAGGTGGGCCGCCCAGTAGCCGTCAGGCACACGCTGTGCACGATTATTTCCGCGAATTAAATTAATGCCAGGCCTGTGCAGACACGACCGGCGGCTAGCAGCGGAGAAACTAGGGCCAAACGACCACGCGAGGACTCAGTGAGCCTACAATGTACAGGGGAAAATGAATGAAATGATGAAAATGAAAAATGCATCCCGAATCGAAACGGGTACCGACTGGGCTCAAGCTTTCACGCTACATTTCTACGGAGCATTAGAAAACATTTCTTGTTTTGGGTTGTTGAAAGGTCTCAATGTGAGACTCGTGAATAATTAAAAAGACGAAATGACGACACGAAGTTGCCCAATCGGATGTAAAGCTAATGGTCTATGTGGATCAGGTTATTTGCTCTATCGTTCGCTAAACTTAGCTAACACTACAGACTGCCACTGACTCCAATCTTCGCTGCAACTGAAAATGTCCAAATAGCCGCCCATCATTACGTAAGCGCCTAATAAACACTTATTAAAGTGACATCTGTTTAGGGAACCGTCAAAAGCTGGCCTCATTGGCCCGTTCGTGGCCAATAAAGCGATCAATCAGCCTACGACCGATGCAGCAATTAAGGCTTTTTTACGATTGATCCATAACGCGGAACAGCCCTTGCCCAACGGTGCCGTGGCCAGCGCAGGCCGAGCGCCGCTGAGGCAACCTTCGGTCCTTCGGCCCACCGAGTGGTCCACCGAACCTCCACGAAACCCCTTTCCCGCGGGGGGTGGTGTCACATGCACGTGCACGTGTATGTAGGTTTGTATGTTTTTCCAACCCCCACACCGACCTCCCAAGGCAGGGGTCCATCGGTAGGAAAATGACATCAAGCCAAGACAAGCCGAGACGAGTGTGGCCCAGTGGCCATCAAACAAAACCCGCTGCTGCCTCTTTTATTTCGTGCCCGTGCCCAACATATGCTGCTGCTGGCGCGGGCGATGTTTTTCCTTCTCTTCTTGCGTTACGCTAATCGAGCATGGGCAGTCACTGTGCCGAACTGACCCACCTTGCCCACGTCGAGCCGTGTTTAAAAAAAAAGAGTACTTCAAGTGCAGTGCCCATTCGCGAATCGGTTGATGTTTTGCTGGGTGCTTTCAGCAGCGATGGCGGCCTTACCCAATGGCATCGAGCTGGGCGCTACTGCGGAATTTGTCAGCGTTATGACCCATTTTTTCACGGCACAACAAAGTCATACTCCTTGTTTGACACCTTTTACGACAAAACTTCTGTGATCAATCTGTCACCCGGTTCCCGGGGTTTCAGCGTGTGGGGTGGGTGATAAGAGATACGAGCAGTGGCCCGGGGCGCGTTTTCAGCAATCTTTCAACTGCTCATGCAAATCGCCTGCAATCAGCCACGTAATCACTGGGTTTTCGTCATCATGTCGCAATTCGGGGCATGGCAGGGTAATCGCTCAGTAGTCACCTCGAAAAGCCAATCGAAAACGAATCCTGAAATTAATCATAAATAAATTTAATCAAACCACCTTAAAATATAAAGAACCCCGTGAAACGTGAATAGAACGTGAACTTGATGATCGGCTCTCGGTGATGGTTCGTCCCCACATTCGACGATCGCCTCGTTTTCCTTCGACTCTTTCTAGTCGCCTTGAAATTGGAACATCAAAAAATTGCGCTGGTCATGGCGGGCGCCAGCCAGCCGGCCAAACTTTCATCACTGGCCTTAAAAGACACACAAAAAAAACGAGTGCCGCTCCGTTCGTTACAGACCTCGTCGCGCGAGGCGCGACTCGGCACCGTAGAGGACAGCCTGGGCCTTTAGACGGTTTTCCATTAGAGATGAAACAGTAGACATTGAACATTCAAGGTAGCAATCAAAGTCAGATCGTAGTCGCCCGCGGTTTATTCGGCAGCATGCGAAAAAGCACGTGCCCCGTGCGTTTCACCACCGTGCCTCACGGGATCAAAGATGGCGCTGCCCAATAAACGTCAAAGGTCTACCAAAAGACAAAACTCTGCACACAGGTTAAGAAAAGAAATATTTATGACTGCCAAGCGTGTTTTATAAAACGGGCAATAATTCATTTTTTTTTACAAATCTTCCTACAGTTGGACACCTGTCGAAAAGTTCGAATTCAACGTAGGCCACATCGCGCATCTTTAGGACCCAGCCAACCCAGTGGAAGCGTCAAGCGGTGGTAACGGATGAGAAAGCAACGCTTTATGACACCTGGTCCTTTGTGCGGGCGCCGGTCCGGTCCGACAGCTGCGTTGCGCGACTACATTTCCGGTGCCGTCTGCATCAACAATCGCGTTTGATAATTAATTTATCGGCACCGGCACCACGAGATCGGACTTAGGAAGATAAGCCAGTGGCGTGGTCCCCCTGATATGCTCCGAGCGCCCCGTGCCGAGCTTATGTAACACGAAACGGTGATCGCATTGATCGGCTAGATAATCTTGGTCCGTTATTAACAAATCGTACCACATTTTTCTTTTCCACGGGGCAAGTTGTCACGAGCTGGGTGCGATCGACGCAAACGCGGGCTGACGGTATCGGCTAATGAGGCAACTAAAGTGCGAATCGACACAAGGACATCTGAAAAAAGATTCTGCAAATTCCGTGCATACATTTCAAATGAAGCGTAACTTTCCGGACCGGTCACGTGCCACACTTTTTTTGGTCGAATTCCTTCGCACACGCAAAGCCTTCCACGACCGGTTGATGATTGACTCTGACACCTTTCCATTACCTCGTCGTCGTCCCGAGGATAATTGGCACTTCCCACGTGGCCATTGCAGGCGATGCAGTCTAAAGTGCGTCCACGCTCTCATTATTTATGCCTTGGTCTTCACACGTTTTCGGAAAAGTGGAGCAAAAGGCAGGTGGAGCAATTTTCGGTGACCCGACCCGAAGCGGTACATGCTAATGCAATATGCGTTTTTCCACAGGCACTTGTGAACTTGGTGCAATATGTGCCCGACCCCCATTTTGGGGGTTTGTTGAACCGAAAGAAACAATGAAAAAAACGGGCGGATCAACCCTAATGGCAGGCTAATTAGCCATTGCACCAGTTCCACCAGCTGGTGTGCTGGTGCCGGATCATCGCGTACCGGACACAGAAAAGCTTCTGGCCGCTCGGCGCCACGCGGTTCGCGCGGTGGATGGCACGCGTGCGTGAAGGCGGCCTGAAGGTAAACAATAACCACACGATGTCTTCACGACTCTCACGGGCCCTGCCTGGCACGGACACATGGACAGACGCGCATAAAAGTGAATCGTTTTAGGGTGGAAATTGGTGGAAAACCACGGCACAGTGCGCGTTGGTAATCTCTATTGTTGGCGCGAGAAGGGCCTACGGCTCAGCGAGAACCTCGCTGGCACTAACACTTCGGCACCCGGGGGCCGCAATTAATTACTCTGTTCGATGTCCGTTTTACGGTTCTTTGACCGCGTGCGAAGGTGTGCGAAGGGGCGCGGACCGATGTCCTCGAGAACCGTGCGGCGAGCGGCCACAAAGGCTACACCGTATAAAACCGTTGCACCGACGGCAGAACCCCATCAGACGAGCAGTGTTTGCGGTGCCGAGTGCAGATTACAGCAGTTCCGGCCGTCTTCGAATTTCCGAGCCAAGTGTTTCCAGTGTTGCGTGGTCGTGTGCCGTCCCTGTCACATCCGTTGCGAAATGTTGCGAGTGAGTTTTATGAGTTGGCACTCGAAGTGTGTGCCTTTGGTGTGGATTTATCATGAGGACAATCTATCTCTTGGTGATGTGGCATCAAAGTGAAACTAGCTAAATGGAGCAAAACTCTATCAAGAGCTGACGATCTCTAAGCGATCTCTATCTGTGTCTTTTCGTCTGTTGACAGTTTGTGTCCGCCATCGCCATCTTGGCCGCAACGGCCGTCCAGTCCGCTCCGGTGGAACCGGCTCAGTATGCGTTCCTCACGAAGCACCATCATGTGCCGGAGCATCACCTCGTCGTCGAACAGGTACACCACGTGCCGGAGCTGAAACTGGCCGCGGGATATCCGATCGAGCTGCTGGAGGATCATCACGAGTATCAGCACCACCAGGAACCGCAGTTGGTCCTGTCGAACGACAAGTATCTCGGAGTGGTTCACGAGCATCACGAGGCTCCGGCCACCAGCTACAGCGAGGGTAACGACTATAGCAGCCTTTACGGTGGCAAGCAGGAGTCGCACCTGTACGACAACTATCAGTATGGCCACAGCGAGGGTGGTTACGCGAAAAAGTATGACGAGTACAATGCCTACCCGAAGTACAGCTTCGAGTACGGAGTCGACGATCCGCACACTGGCGATCACAAGAAGCAGTGGGAGTTCCGTGATGGGGATGTTGTGAAAGGTACCCAGCAGAGGATCCTGGCCGGGGTTTCGAATGGTTTTGCTAATCCTGTGACCCATTTTTGCATTTCTTCCCCAGGTGGATACATGCTGAAGGAAGCGGACGGAACTACGCGCGTCGTCGAGTACACCTCGGACGATCACAACGGATTCAATGCGGTCGTGAAGAAGTTCGGTCACGCCACCCATCCGGAACCGAAGCAGCATAACCCGTACGGTTACATCGGCAACTATGCTGGAGCGTACGCGACCGGTGAGCACTACGGCAAGGGGGCGACGAGCTACACCAAGGTCTGGAAGGAGCACTAAGACCGGAGGAGGACCCGTGGTCCTTTTGCAGCGTCGCCAAAGAGGAGCACCCCACCGGGCAGCGTTGTGCAACCGTGTTGAGATTAAAAACCGAGTACCGAGACCAGAGCGATCCGCGAACGAGTAGACAAATCCTATTTATTGTGAATGTAAACTCTGCCGAACGAAATTGATGGTCGGCAGATGGTGCATTGCAAATCATTTATGCGTTTTGTTTGTTAAATAAACCTAACTATCTGTGATTGAAACAAATGGTTTTTAAGCATGTTTTCTTACTGTGGCGCTACACGAAGCGTGAAAACTGGCGTAAAATTAATTATTAATGTCAAACTGTTTACGCTTCGTGTGGCAGTAAAAATATAAAAACGAAATGTGAAACGTGTCGACGTTCGTGTTTTTGATCCGAGAAAATAGAAATAGAAGAGAATTAAATTGATTTCTGAATATTATTTTCTGTTGTTTTTTTTTAAATTTTGTTGCTATACCGGCAAATAAGAACTTAAATTATCCTCTGTTTGTAAGCATGCGTATGCAAAAAGTATTTACACTCGGGGTTTACGCCTCGGCCGAGCCGTAAACGTTTCGACAGAAGCGTAGCAGTTTGGCATTAATCGTTAATGTCAAAAATATTACGTTACGCATCGTCTGTCGCCACAGTTATGGCCGGTCTACACGCTACGATAACGATAACGATATCTGCGTTAGTGACGTCTCTGGAGACGTCATTAATGTTACTGACACAGATCTATAAATGATCACACCGATTGATCTTATAAACGCACTGTCGTGGACCTGTGACAAGGGAGCTGTCAAACGTGACAGGCAGTCGATCATAAGCAAGCGTGCTGAACAGACGTGCTGTGTTACTTACTACAATAAGGGTTGATAGGTAGATATTGTAACCAACCTACCCAAGTTACTTTACAAGTTCGACATATTACGTGCAAGGTCACAATAACTGGCGACGAGGATGGTTGACGCACCTAACGCAAGTGCTGCGGCTGGGCAACGTGCTGCCCTGACCATACAGACGCCCATCATCGAGCCGTTCGATCGCCATCGAACAAAATGGACGCGATGGGTTGAGCGTCTGGAAACCGCGTTCACACTGTTTTTGGTCCCGGAGGACAGAAAATTACTAATGCTACTGCATTACATCGGTAGTGAGAACTACGATATTGTGGCGGATAAGTTGGCCCCAGTGAAACCGCATGCCAAAACTTACGCCGAAATCGTTAAATTGCTGCAAGAGCATTTCACCCCGAAACCTCTAGAAATATTAGAAAATTTCCGTTTCAAGTGCTGCAAGCAGGGTGAGGAGTCAATAGATGACTACCTGCTATTGCTAAAGAAGTTAGCAATCACGTGTAATTTCGGGGACTATCTGAATACGGCTCTACGAAACCAATTTGTCTTTGGCCTGAAAAATCGTGGAATCCAAGCTAGACTGCTTGAAGTGCGCGACCTTACATTAGATAAGGCGCATGACCTCGCTGTGGCAATGGAAATGTCAGCGCGAGGGGGTGACGAAATTCAGGGCCAAGAAAAGAATGATATTTGGTTGCTACGCCAGGCCAATAAAAGTACAAAAGGCCGAAAACCAATGCATGCTGATCGACTGGATAAAGGGGGCACCAATACAAGCACAACTGCGTGTTACCGATGCGGTAACACACAACACTTGGCGAACAAGTGTGCGCACGTCAACACAATTTGCCATGCATGCAAAAAGACGGGACACATAAGTAAGGTATGCTTGAAGAAGCAAGCTGCGCCCGTTGCAAAAAAATACAATGCCGTCCACAGTGTGGAGGATAAAAAAGACCTTGACGAAATATGCGGTCTGTACAACATAGAGAGCCGAATAGGGAAATTCTGGGCTGACATCTCTGTGAATGGTAAATGCATCAAATTTGAAGTGGATACCGGTGCCCCGGTTGCAATAATAAGTCTGGAGGACTTTAAAAAGACATTGCCGTCTTTAAAATTAACTGCTGCAGATTTGACGCTGATAAGTTACAGCGGAGACCCGGTCAAACTGCAAGGTAAATGTACAGTTTCGGTTAAAAGTGCAAACGACGCACTCCGATTACCATTGTACGTAGCTGAAAACCGTAAGCACCCGTTATTAGGGAGGAATTGGATCAAGGCGCTACGACTTGATATGAACCAATTTCACGAAATACACACAGTGGATGTTACTAATACAGATGGCGACACATCGGTAAAAAAAATTGCTACAAAAATACGATGGTGTGTGTGCCGAGCCCATAGGCAAAATTAACGGGCTGGTAGCGAAACTGCGATTGAAAGAGAATGCGCAGCCAATTTACATGAAAGCAAGAACGGTACCATTTGCAATAAGAACTGCGGTAGAGCAGGAAATAGAGAAACTCGTGCGTAAAGATTGAGGCAGTACAAAGTATGCCTACTCCGGAGAACAAAGAACAAGTGCGTTCATTTGTGGGTTTGGTAAATTATTATGGACGATTCCTGCCGAACCTGAGCACATTAATCTACCCACTGAATCAACTGCTGCGGAATGACGTGCCATTCCAATGGTCGAAATCATGCGAAGAAGCATTTCGACGGGTTAAAGAAGAGATGCAGTCGGATACATGCTTGGTACACTACAATCCGGAGTTGCCGTTGGTGTTAGCGACTGATGCGTCGCCTTATGGAGACCCAACGCAGATACAAACAAGATTGCATAATGCGAGGCATACGGGTATACGTACCACCTAAACTGCGGTCAAAAGTACTTGACGAATTACATTCTGCACATTTTGGAAGCACTCGTTTGAAGACACTTGCAAGAGGTTACGTGTGGTGGGAACGCATGGATCGAGAGATCGAAGAGTTGGTAAAGAATTGCGCATCTTGCCAAGTTACGCGTCCTAACCCTGTCAAAGCACCGTTACATTGCTGGGAACCTGCCACACAACCCTTTGAACGAGTACATATCGACTTTGCTGGGCCATTTATGCAAACATATTTCATCGTTTTTGTCGACGCTTACTCGAAATGGCCAGAGGTAAAAATGCTACGAGACATTACTACTGCTTCCACTATTACTGCATGTAGAGAGTTCTTTACTACTTATGGAATACCCTGCGTCTTAGTAAGCGACAACGGTGTACAGTTCACCTCGAATGAATTCCAGAAGTTCCTGAAGCTCAATGGTATTTTCCATAAAATGGGTGCGCCATATCACCCTGCTACGAATGGTCTAGTGGAGAGGTTCATTCAAACCTTCAAAAATAAGATGAAGGCACTACAATGTGAAAAAGTTAACATGCACAAGGAACTCTGCAACATATTGCTGAATTATCGTAAAACCGTTCACCCGACTACAGGAAAATCACCGTCTATGATGATTTTCAATCGACAAATACGTTCTCGTCTCGATGTGATGTTACCTACTGCTAAAATCACCGAGACTGCTACTGATCATAACGTTCGAACTATTCCCGTGGGGGGAAGAGTTGCTGCCCGTGACTATATGGATCACAAGAAGTGGAAGTTCGGGCGAATCTTAGAAAAGCTAGGAAAGCTACATTACCGAGTCCAGTTGGATGACAACCGTATCTGGAAGCGTCACATTGACCAGCTACGAGAAGTCGGAGGTAATATCCAAACCGTTTACAAGTTACCGGCCTTACCTACGTTACAGGATGAGGCACTGCCTGCTGAACCGTTACTGGAACCTACTACTACTACTACAACCAGTACGTCAGAACCTTCTACGTCGGTAAACGAACCCTTGACTGAGAAGTGCATACCGGAAGTTGTGTCAACTTCATTACCAGGTACGAGCGAACGTACCGAACCAATACAAACGGTCAGAAGATCAACGAGGCCATCCAACCCGCCGAAGAGGCTGACACTGTAGCAGAATACGCAAGGGGGGAAGAGCTGTCGTGGACCTGTGACAAGGGAGCTGTCAAACGTGACAGGCAGTC